>NW_024386873.1:27500-255000 GCF_900408965.1 Simochromis diagramma
GTTTTGCTGAACTATGAAATATTTTGGGTGCAGTGTGTTTTTTACATGCAGGTATAACAGAATAGCTTTAGTGTTTGTTTGTTTTTAACTTGAGTATGAACTTATACAAAAAGCAGCAAGATATTAAAAAACAGTTTTATTGATTAAAAACACGCTATATCGGATTTATATCGGTATCGGCCGATATCCAAATTTATGATATCGGTATCGGACATAAAAAAGTGGTATCGTGCCATCTCTAAAGTAGAAGTACAGACTGAACTTCTGTACTCAAAGTAAAAACAGTACCGGCTCAGAAATGTGCTCAGAGTAGGAGGACGTTTCTACCACCTGTTTTATGCAAAGCTAACTGAACCCTGTGTTATATTATATGTTAAAATAAAATAATATTAGTACGTGGGAATGAAAACTTTCAGTCTAATTATTGTTATAGTGAACGTACTCAGCTTGAATCAGTTAAGTAGAACATGAGCAGAGAAAGAGAAGGAGAATAGAAATCTTTATTTTCTGTTGCCTCGATTGTGGACTTTGTGTCTAAACAGGAAAATGAGTCTGGAAGAGGTTAAAGAAACCTCAGGTTCAGCAGGTGGGGAAAGTAAAATCAGCTGTAGTGTCTCAGTGTGGGGAAAGAATCAAACTCGCAATCATTTCTACCGAGAGCTTCAGCAGATGTTCTTCAGCTGCTCTCTGTGGATTTACAAACCTGAATCCATCCAGATGTCTCACAGCTATCAAGGCTGATTTCATCCTCTGCACTGACAGCACACTGTTTATGTTAACTTCATGTTAGACAGCCACTGTGCAGCAGACTCACCTGTTCATCCTGCACTAACCTGCAGCCTTTAAATAACAGTCAGTCTGTTTAGCAGCAGCTTTATGAACAAACATCATGTGACGCGTACAGATTTAACAACACTTCCATGTGAGCTTTAAACGAGCATCCTTCCTGTGACTCTAAGCTCTCTGCTTCCTCTCCTCCTTTCTTATCTGTCTCCATCTCTGAGTGAACGTAGCTCTCTGTCTTTTCTGTCCCTGTCAAATAAGCAGCTGGACTTTAGCTGCAGCACACTGTGGGACAAACTGCACACAGTTTGTGTGTTTGCTGGTGTTTGTTGAGTTCATAGAAACACTGCAGGTAATCTGTGTTTACTGGTTTCTGAGGCAGTGGAGGAGATTAGTGAGGTCAGCAGTCTGTAGCATAAATGTTGACCTGCAGACGAACGATCAGTGATACAGACGATGAATCTGCTGGAACACAAAAACCTGAAACATGCTGTCATTCCTTTCAGTCTCCAGTCCAGCAGAAGCTCAGCTCAGCTCCGCCCCTTCATGGTGAGTACTTATGAGGTCACAAAGTGCCATCAGACCACACTGAACCTGAAACCTGATGTTTTATGTAACTGGTCCTCAGGTTCAGTGACTGCCTCTGCTCCCAGCTTGACCAGTGCTCCCAGTCACAGAGGAGAGCTCCGTCACTCGTCCCCTCCTCAGTTGACTCTGAACAAAAAAGTACGAGACTGTTTCTGTCAGTCAGACGCTTCGTTTAAGACGGGATTTTGTGCTGTTTGATGGTGTTTATGGTTTCATTTTTCATGTGTGAACGACATGCATAACCACAGACATCAGAGTAAAGTAACGTGTTCTTCCTCCTGCCCAGCTCCTCCCGCCTGATTCTCCTTCACCCAGACTGTCGCCCATACACGAAGGTATGAACCACCTCTGTTCAAGAAACAGGCAACTATTCAGACAGCATCACCTGCATACAGAGACACTCGCAGGTCATTATCACTGAAATGATTTCATAATCGTAACAACAACATCACGCTCCGTCTGCATGGGTGTTAAAAATAAAGGATCATTTACTTTGAGCTGCATCCTTTCCACATTATTCCACTGCACATCTGTACTGTGAGCACAGCTGTGTGCTGCCCCCGTGCTTTCAGAGAGGACAAAGTCCAGGGTTTCCGACGATGAACTGAGGGGCTGCACACGATTCGATCTGAAGTCCGAGAATAAAAATATGTGGAGACGAGCAGACACTTCATCCCACCAAGAATAACTGCACAGATGAAATTACCTGTAAATGCTTCACTCAGGATGATGTTGGTGGTCTTCATCGCTTTCTGATCTTCTACTTACTGCAAACATGAAGGAAAAAAATCCCAGATATGAGCCATAAATACCAATATTTAATGGTCGTACTTGCAGGAACCGAGGGAAACTCTGTTTAGTATCTTTCCACAGATGCCACTGCAGCAAAACTTTTCTTTACACACAGGAAGTTTTACTGCAGTGTTGTTAGCCTCCAGAGGCGAAATCCACAGCAAAGTGCACTTCAGAGTGTTGGGTGGAGGCTTCAAAGGGTTCTAACGTAAATCTGATTTCTAAAGAGCGTAAAAGAGATGTGTCCAGATTCTCTCCTTGTGCTTTGAACGCCACACTAACATGTAGAGGAACTGTGAGCTCTGACTGGCTGGTTTAGAGGCGGAGCTTAGACTCTGACCAATAAAATGCTAACGGTTAAAAAGATGCGTTTTTAAAAAAAATAATAATCATCCATACCGGCGCACCTGATGAGTCTTGAGCTGCCTTTCACTCTTCTTCTTCTCTCATTTCTGCAGCAGAGAAACCTTCTGCTTTCACCGTTGGTCGTTTCCAGGTCACGCCCTCTAAACACGGTCAGGCTGCCACCCAGCGGGAGCAACGGTCCATCAGTCAGGCCACGCCCACTGCTCACTCCCCGCCTCCTCACAGGAAGAACCAATCAGAGAGTGACACAGAAAGCAGCACAGAAAGCAGCGGATCAGAGAGCAGCATCAGCACAGTGACCCTCGCCCCAGTTATTAACAAGAACGCCAACCCGGGAGGTCAGGAGGAGAGGAGCAGCAGAGAGGAGGAGGGCACCCAGAAAAGGAGGGAGGAGGAGGAGAGGAAGAGGAGAGGAGGCCGCAGGCTGAACGTCAGTCTGTGGGAGGGGACAGCACGGAGTCGCTCTGCGACCTACAGCTCTGACGATTCTGACAGAGAGAATGGAGAGATGTGGGAGGAGCTACAGCAACTACGAGAAAGGTGATTGGTAAATGAATGAATGAATTTGTTTTTCATTTGTGGTTCATGATTCTGCTGATCTGGATGTTTAGTCATTGAAACATGAACGAGTCGGTAAGTACTCCTTATTTTTATTTACCAACATACAAACACACCGCAGTGTTTCTGGTTCTCCATGGTTACCATTTATTCATCCATCCATCCATCTTCATCCGCTTTATCCGAGGCCGGGTCGCGGGGGCAGCAGCCTAAGCAGAGAGGCCCAGACCTCCCTCTCCCCAGCCACCTCCTCCAGCTTATCCGGGGGAACACCAAGGCGTTCCCAGACCAGCCGAGAGATATAATCTCTCCAGCGTGTCCTGGGTCTGCCCCGGGGCCTCCTCCCGGTGGGACATGCCCGGAACACCTCACCCAGGAGGCGCCCAGGAGGCATCCTTGTCAGATGCCCGAACCACCTCAGCTGGCTCCTTTCGATGTGGAGCAGCAGCTGCTCTACTCTGAGCCCCTCCCGGATGGCCGAACTTCTCACCCTATCTCTAAGGGAGAGGCCAGCCACCCTTCGGAGGAAGCTCATTTCTGCCGCTTGTATCCGCGATCTCGTTCTTTCGGTCACTACCCACAGCTCGTGACCATAGGTGAGGGTAGGGACGTAGATCGACCGGTAAATTGAGAGCTTCGCTTTTACACTCAGCTCCCTCTTCACCACGACGGACCGGTGCAGCGTCCGCATTACTGCAGCTGCAGCCCCAATCCGTCTGTCGATCTCCGGCTCCCTTCTCCCATCACTCGCGAACAAGACCCCGAGATACTTGAACTCCTCCACTTGGGGCAGGAACTCATCCCCGACCCGGAGTGGGCACTCCACCCTTTTCCGGCTGAGAACCATGGCCTCAGATTTGGAGGTGCTGATCCTCATTCCCGCTGCTTCACACTCGGCCGCGAACCGTTCCTGTGCGAGCTGGAGGCTCTCACCCGATGAAGCCAACAGAACCACATCATCCGCAAAAATCAGAGATGAGATTCTGAGGCCACCAAAGCGAAAGCCCTCCGCCACTTGGCTGCGCCTAGAAATCCTGTCCATAAAAATTATGAACAGAACCGGAGACAAAGGGCAGCCCTGGCGGAGCCCATCACCCACCGGGAACAAGTCCGACTTATTGCCGGCAATGCGAACCAAGCTCTTGCAACGGTTGTATAGGGATCGAATGGCCCATAGCAATGGGCCAGACACCCCATACTCCCGCAACACCTCCCACAGGACACCCCGAGGGACACGGTCGAATGCCTTCTCCAAGTCCACAAAACACATGTAGACTGGTTGGGCAAACTTCCATGCACCCTCAAGTATCCTCGAGAGGATAAAGAGCTGGTCCAGTGTTCCACAACCAGGGCGAAAACCGCATTGTTCCTCCTGTATCCGAGGTTCGACTAGCGGACGAACTCTCCTCTCCAGCACCCTGGCATAGACTTTCCCAGGGAGGCTGAGGAGTGTGATCCCCCTGTAGTTGGAACACACCCTCCGGTCCCCCTTCTTAAAGATGGGGACCACCACCCCGGTCTGCCAGTCCACAGGTACTGCCCCTGATCTCCACGCAACATTGCAGAGGCGTGTCAACCAGGACAGCCCTACAACGTCCAGAGCCTTCAGGAACTCGGGGCGGACCTCATCAACACCAGGGGCTCTGCCACCAAGGAGTTGTTTAACTGCCTCAGTGACCTCGCCCCCGGAAATTGGCGGGTCATTCCCCTCATCCCCAGACTCTGCTTCCTCCTCGGAAGACGTGTCAGTGGGATTAAGGAGGTCCTCGAAGTATTCCTTCCACCGCCTGACAATTTTCTCAGTCGACGTCAGCAGCGCTCCGCCAGCACTATACACAGTGCAGGTAGAGCACCGCTTTCCCCTCCTGAGACGCCTGACGGTTTGCCAGAATCTCTTCGAGGCAGTCCGAAAGTCTTTTTCCATGGCCTCTCCGAACTCCTCCCACACCCGAGTTTTTGCTTCAGCCACTGCCCGAGCCGCATTCCGCTTGGCCTGTCGATACCTGTCGGCTGCCTCCGGAGTCCCACAGGCTAACCAAGCCCGATAGGACTTGGTTAGCCACCAGGACTTCTTCAGCCTGGTGGCTCCCTTCAACTCTGGGGTTACCATTTATTCCATTATTATTATTATTCCATCACTACAAATGCAGTGACGTTACTTGGCCAGCAGGTGTCACCATCCTTCATACGGTGACTCATATTTCAACATTGAAACTTAAAAGTGAGTCAGAAAGGGCTCTTTCCCGTTGACTCGTTGCTACATGGACGTCGTTCGCCAGGTTCAGTGTTACAGAAAGAAATAAGACAAATGGTGTCCAGTCTGTCTCCAACACACATCTGCTTTATCGTTCTTTATGTCTCCTGAGTCCTTTTCTAACTCCTCCTTCTTTCTCCCAGACACCTGATGGAGGTGCAGAACCTGCAGATCAGTCAGAAGCAAGAGATCGAGGAGCTGTACCGGAGGAAGGGGAAAGTCCTGCCCCCTGGAGTCGTTCCTCCCGCCGCCATGTTGAACAGCCGGCAGCGGCGCCTCTCCATGTCTGGAAACAATCCCTCCTCTCGCAGGCTGGATATGCTGCCCCCTGCAGGTGGGAGGACTCCTGGCAGCCTGCAGAATAACAGACTAATGGAAGTCATTTAATACTGAATCATCTGTGTGTGTGTGTGTGTGTGTGTGTGTGTGTAGGTATCATGAGGAGAACCTCGATCAGCAGCAGCAGCAGTGGATCTCAGGAGAGAGCAGGGAAAGGCGTGACCTTTGCCCCCGAGCACGGCAGCAAGGTGAGTGTTTGAGACAGTCAGGAAAAGTTCAGTAAATCTGGACTTTAGTTTTTAGTCTTTAAAACTTTACCATCAGGCTCAAGTCACATCTGGAGCTTCGTGTCTTATTTTCACTCTCATGAAGTCGGTTATGAGCAGCTGACTGTTGTCCTTACGTAACACTTTGCTGCAGGTTCCCACACACACATTCATACAAACACCTCTAACCTGACTGTATCACTCTGACGGATTCATCGGCGCAACTCGGTTCAGTATCTTTCCACGTCCTGAGCCACAGACGCCACTGCAGCAAAACACTTCTTTACACACAGGAAGTTTTACTGCAGTGTTGTTAGCCTCCAGAGGCGAAATCCACAGACCAGCAGAGTCCACTTCAGAGTGTTGGGTGGAGGCTTCAACGTAAATCTGATTCCTGAAGAACGTAAAAGAGATGTGTCCAGATTCTCTCCTTGTGCTTTGAACGCCACACTAACATGTAGAGGAACTGTGAGCTCTGACTGGCTGGTTTAGAGGCGGAGCTTAGACTCTGACCAATAAAATGCTAACAGTTAAAAAGACGCGTTTTAACAGCTTTTCTTAAAAATAATCATCATCCATACCGGCGCACCTGATGAGTGTTCATCAGCAGGAAGAAGAGAAAATATCACAGAAGAAGAGCAAACGCAGAGAACAGAGTGGATCACATGGTGTCTGAAGGACCAATCAGAGTGAATGTGGTCATCTTTGTCCGCATTAACGATGGTTCTGTTTATGTGGACGTCGTGTTTTCAGTGAGAAGCGTTTCCATCTCTGAACCGAGGAGACAGCCTCCACCTGTCACCATCTAACAGTGCAGCCTTTCTTCAGCTCGTAGCCATTGATCAGTGATCAACACGATTAATGATCAATGATGGTGGAACTGACAGCCTGTTGTTAGTCAGCGGTGCTACTTTCATCGTTATGTAAACATGTCAGTCAGCTGATGATGACAAGGAAACATTTCTCACTGAAAACGTTACGTTCATGACCATCACATTTAACTGACCTTTGACCTTTGTCTTCCAGTGAGTGAGGAGCTGCTGAAGATGAGAAGATGATCACGGTGATGATGAAGAGTAATCCGCAGTGCAATACTTTAATGTCTCGTAGTTTGAAGTGAACCTCTCAGCACTTTAGGAAGAAAGGTTGAACCTCAGAGGTCAAAGGTCATCAGACAACTAGCTGCAGCTGTTCGGCTTCAAAGAGAAGCTGAGGGTCAAGTGGTGAGCTGCGCCCACAAACATGAGATTATAGAATCTGCTGCAAACCTTTTAAACTTTATGAGTTTTGTTGTGATGAGTGTGGAAACTTTTCTGACCTCCACTGCCGCTCGTGTAGTCACAGGACGAGCCGAGGACGGTCTGTGTGTCTGGACGACCATGTGCCTTATCTATCATCATGTAGAGATGAATCCGTGTGAGACGCCGTCTCCGAGATTAAACGCGTGGACACATGAAGAGATGAAATTATAAATTTTAACAGTTTTGTTTTTTTGCTCCAGTTTAGAAAGTTTGTCCAGATTTTCCTCCTCATATTTGTCTTAAATAAAGTTTCCTGTCTGACAATGTGCTGATGTTTTTCTTTTCAAACTGAAAGGTCAGAGTGACGTCGTTACAGTGAAGTAATCAGCTGATTTCCAGCTGTTTGGGGCAGCAGGATTCCTGCATCAGAGATGCTGAGATGAGAAACTCGCTCTGCCTGCTGATCCAGGTTAGAGCAGCTGACTCGAGTTTCAGCTGCAGTGACACCTGGTGGTGGTGGGAGGTCATGACCTCTGTGTCCTGACATGACCCTTACGTCAACCTGAGCTGTGCAGGTGCTATGAACCAAAGACATACAAATTTTTTACTAATGAAGCAGACCCACAGACCTGCAAATCATTTACAGCTGTTCCAAAATAATAAATGATACAATAATAAAAAGGAGCCAGCTGAGGTGGTTCGGGCATCTGACAAGGATGCCTCCTGGGCGCCTCCTGGGTGAGGTGTTTGGGGCATGTCCCACCAGGAGGAGGCCCCGGGGCAGACCCAGGACACGCTGGAGAGATTATATCTCTCGGCTGGTCTGGGAACGCCTTGGTGTTCCCCCGGATAAGCTGGAGGAGGTGGCTGGGGAGAGGGAGGTCTGGGCTCTTCTGCTTAGGCTGCTGCCCCTTTATTTATTTATTTATCCAGGTAAAAAATCTCATTGAGATTAAAAATCTCATTTCCAAGAGAGACCTGGCATCATAGCAACAAAAGTCACATACCACATAGGTATATAACATTTAAAACAAATACAATATCCCATACAAACATGTGTAAAATATACAATAACAACCCGGGAGGTCGCAGATAACAAATTTATCTGCGACCCGGCCCCGGATAAAGCAGATGAAGAAGATGGATGGATGGAATATAATAATAAAAATGAATGAATACAAAGGTCAGGCTTGAGGGCGACGTCTCGGCTTTTTTTATTGCTCCTCATAAAACAGGACATGGAGAAGATAGCTGATTGCTTCATGTTTTTAAAACCTTTTAAGAACAGAAATGAAAAGAAAGAATAAAGATGTAATTCAGTTTTATTTATACAGCATCAAATCACAACAACAGTCGCCTCAAAGTGCTTTATACTATGAGGTAGATCCTACAATAATACATACAGAGAAAAACCCAACAATCATATGACCCCCTATGAGCAGCACTTTGGCGACAGCGGGAAGGAAAAACTCCCTTTTAACAGGAAGAAACCTCCAGCAGAACCAGGCTCAGGGAGGGGCGGGGCCATCTGCTGAGCCAGTGGTTGTTGTAAACAAACTTATAGCAGCATCTGTACATCATGTTTTTAAATCCATAACAGAAGTCTGTATTTCTCACAGCCAAAGCAGAAAACAAAGAACCACATGAAACAGAAATAAGATGGAGCAAACAGGTGTGGGTTCATCAGAACGGTGTGGGCCCCAAGGTTGGAGCCACTGACACCTGTGGCTGTGGGAGGGGCTATTAAATGATGGACAGATGTAACCCATAAGGTCACGTTGGTGTAGAGGCCCGACTTCGTGTTCATGAATGTGACGGCAGCTCTGAGGTCCTGCTGAGCTCATTGTATTAAAACTCTGAGTCATGTTTTTACTTTTGGTATCACATTTGGGGATTCCCCACTCAGTTTTTACTTTCATTTGGTACCCGTCCAGGTACTTTACCATACTTCAGCCAATCAGAGACCTGCAGCATAGTGGCGTGCCATGACCAAAGGTCTATTCTATTCTATTCTATTCTATTCTACAGACTGCACAGGGTCAGAGCAGACGTTTTGGAGCAGGTAAGCAGATATTTTGTCTTTCTGAAAAGTTCCTTTGTTAGTTTGTCCACATGATGAGCAGGCTGGTCCATCGCTGGACATTCATACATTATGGTGTAAATGTCATCAACATTTTTACCAGCCGTTGAGAGCAGGTGATGCACATGAAGTATGAATACAAACAGCAGCTAGTTGTTGTTGGGATTTTATTGAGGTTTGAATCAGACAAACAAACGACGTCTATGACGCAGCAACGTTCTTCGGTCAGTTTGAGGACGCCGGTGTGCAAAGAGTGTTTGTTGCCTAGCAACGAAATTATCTTTAACTGAACTCTGATCATTTTCACTACAAACTTTTTAAAATACTGAAGATAAACCAAGAGTCTATATTTATTTAGCTGAGATCTGACCAACATGATGTTGATTTTTAACCACAGCAAGCGCCTGAAGGACAACGCTAAAGACAGTCAAGCTTCTGAGGAGATGGAGAGAGACGAGGAACTGGAGTAAGTCTGGAAGCAAAGAGTGAAATGAAACGAGGAGATTTTGGCTTTATTTTGTTTCAGGATCCATCTGTGGACAGATTAAATGTTTGTTGTGCTTAAAATGTTTTTTCCATAATTCCTGTTTCAGAAGATCGTTTCAGAGGTTACGCGTATTTAAACACTACAGAGCAGACAGACTGAGCAGCTGTGATGAAAGGCAAAGGCTGACAAAGCTGGCAATGAGAAGCTGCACAGATGAAGTCGTCCTGCAGTGGCTGAGAAAAAACTCAGAGTCTGACGCCTTCAGCAAACTCACAGACGTGTTTGACTTCCTGAAGAAACGCATTGATGAGGAGGAGAAGAAGAACCACAGCGATGATGTTCACATCACCTTTATGGCTCATGGAGCAATCAGAGACTTCATGATCCCAGCCAGCTGTTACCTGCCTCTGCCCACCATCACTGACGTGCTCCTGTATTCTCCCTGGAACTGCGTCACTTCTGGTTTAGCGTACGGTATCGCTACAGGAAAACTGAGGCCTCAGCACAGAGTTTTTTCCTGTAACAATAAAGAAAGCTGTACGATTCCTGATGACAAACATCGACCTGTGAACCTGCCAGATCACTGGAACTCACTGAAGAAAGCTGGAGCACAGATGGTCCCAAACATCATGGTTAGCCCTCTTAGAGATGATGATGGAGTGTGGAAATACTTTGAGTCTCTCTCAGCTAAACACGGCCCACCAGGAAGGAACCGCATCGTCATCCCGTTCATCCTCCCAGGACGGGAATATGAAAGCGTCCCGTTCTCCGTGGTGACCTTGGCTCTGTCCCTGGTGCTCCTCTCCTCCAGGTTTAAAGCCACTCTTCACTTCTCTGGTTGTCTCAGAGATCACTCTACTGGAGCGAAATTTGACAGGAAGTATCTTCAGGAGCAGTACGCCTGCACCATCGACAACAGCTGGATGGAATGTTCACCTGAAGCTTTCAGATGATGATAAATGCTGCCTGTGTTAGACATGTTTGTGGACATTTTAGTGTAAAGATGAAGATGAAATGATAAAAGTAATTTTTCTATATTTGAGGCTCAGATTCATGATGAATGGACTTGAATCATCATTTAGAAATGTTCCAACACCAGGTTTAAACTGACGTCTTCATTCAGTGTATCAGAAGCATATTTGGGTTTAAAGTGGTTCAGACACACCTGTTCATGATCTGCTAACTTCTGTGGAGGTTATTAATATAAACAGACTCACCTGTTCTCGCTGCTCACAGGTGACGTGATACTGATTTATGTACATCAGGTTACATTGCACTGCGTGTTATACTTGTATAACTATGCATGTGACGAATAGAGAATCTTGAATCTTGTATTATGTAATATTTGGGTGTTTTATTGCTTCATGTGAGGGTTTAAATTCTGTACTAGAACAAAAAGTTCTGAGCCACAGCTTTCTAACTCTGAACCGTCTGTCACGTACCAAACATAGAAGTAACACAAGTCTACAAGTTGTACGTCTGTAGTTTCATGCCTGTAGACTCGGTAATTATTTCTGATCTTTTGTTATTGTAAACCATGAAAATGTGAAGATGATGTTGTTTAAATGAAGAAGAACAGGATGAAAACCTGAAGCTGCTCATTAAAAACAATATCGTTTATATAAAATGTGCCTCGATCACTGGAAGAACATGTTGATGGCAGATACATGGAGCTCCACATGTGGCGGCTTTAAGAAATCCCAGCAGTGTTTGAAACAAAGACTCTACAGATCAAACCCATGAAGTTTATAGTAGTTACATGTCAATAAATGCTTAGAGTGAACAACACACACGTGCATACACACAAAAACAGAGTTGCAATGCCACCAGGAGCAGGTTGTGCTTCAGTATCTTCCTCAAAGACATCTCCACTTGAGGAGTGATAGAGGACTGCAAACCCTACTGACGGCCCGGCCTGAGCCTCGTCTGATGAATTCAGATGTGAAGATGTGGTTACGCATCAGTAAAGAAGCATTATGTAAGAATCATTAAATCAGGTGACTTACAGGATCGGGATCTGTTTCATGGTCCAAACAGACACGTGACATGAACGTGATAAACTCACACAGCTGCTGTTGCTGAAGGCGTTCCTGTAAATGGTTTGGAAATCACCCCTGTGACTCTAGCAGTGCATGCCGTAGTTTCTCTTTCACTTGGTGACGCTCCAGGTGTTTCCCTCGTGCTACGTCAGACTGAGCCGGCCAATCAGATGAAGGATGCAGTTCATAAAGATCCTCCAAAGCTAGTACGATGAGGTCTTCTGTTTAGTGGCCTCTCTGACTCTGCATTCTCTATATCGTTATGATGATGATGATGTCATCATTAAGATGTAATGGCCCTTTCCCATTGGTATCTACTTGGAAAGACTCGGTGCGGTTTTCAGTGTTTTCCATTAGGTCATAGTACCGGGTACCAGGTACTTTTTAGCACCTTCTCGGCCAGGCTTCCAAGCGATCCGAGCAGGTACTAAAATGTGACGTTGTCATACTGCATGAAACCGATTGGCTGGTCAGTAGTGCCACTCGATGAGTCATGAGACAGTCTCATTTACAAAAATCAAAACTATGTTCGCTTTGATGTCCACCTTTGTTATCGTTGCATAATAATCACGTCCCGGGACATGTTGCTATGACAACAAGCTCACACACTGGGTTGTAACGGAAAACTAGTCGTGGCCAGTTGATCCAAGTAGCCCCCTAAATAGAAAGGGGGCTTAATCAGTGAGCTCATTCCTGAATGATGGCCTCATCAGTGGACTGAGCTCTACTGTCAGCAGGTTATTGATGTGCTGATGTCAACTTGACGAGCCACAGAAGAGTAACGAATTACAGAATCATGTTTTCATTTCATTCCTAAATTAATTTTTCATCATTTTCACAAATATTAATTATGCACCAATTTTCTGAATGTTGTCCTTGTCAAGAGACGTGGGACAGAGAGAGATCGTCCCCCGGCCACCCCCGTCATCACATTTAGCAGGAAAAAGGTCTAAACATCCAACTTTATGCATTAAAAAGGATCAGAACCAGCAACAGAACCACATCATCCGCGAAAAGCAGAGACCACCCAACTGAAAGCCTTCCACACTTGGCTACACCTAGAAATTCTGTCCATAAAAAGTTATGAACAGAAGCGGTGACAAAGGGCAGCCCTGGTAGAGCCCACCCACCGGGAACGCATTCAACTTATTGCCGGCTGTGCGGACCAAGCTCTTGCAACAGTTGTATAAGGATTGAATGTCCTGTTGCAATGGGCCAGACAGCACACTGTATCCGATGTTCGACTAATGGACGCACTCTCCTCTCCAGCACCCTGTCATAGACCTTCCCAGGGAGGCGGAGGAGTGTGATTCCCCTGTACTTGGAACACACCCTCCGGCCCCCCTTCTTAAAGATGGGGACCACCACCCCGGTCTGCTAATACAGAGGTAACGCCCCTGATCTCCACGCAACATTGTAGAAGCGTGTCAACCAAGAAAGCTCTTCAACATCCAGAGCCTTCAGAAACTCAGGGCAAACCTCATCCACCCCAGGGGCTCTGCCACCAAGGCCTCGTTTAACTGCCTCAGTGACAAAAATGTATCAATGAAATCTAATTAAAGTAAAGTTGCATAAACTGAATGAAACATGAGGTTGAGTATGTTCATATGTGACTGAATGCCATGGTCCTGGGTGTCTCCCAGTGTTTTGTGTTTGACTTATGTTTTCTGATTATTGGTACCCCTCAACAAATATAAATACAGATACAAACACCGGCTGCTTTGCACATCTCTACCTTCAACTGATTAGATGTTACATTATTGATTTTGACGTATTGTGACAGCTTGTGTACACTGCATGAGGAGGGTGTTAAAGTGTCTTGTGCTGTAGCGAGGCCAGAAGGATCAGGATGATATGAGAATGTGCTAACGAGTCCTGTCCCAGTCACTTAACGACAGTGTTGGTCAAGTTACTAGAAAAAAGTAATCAGTAACTAATTACTGATTACTTCCCCAAAAAAGTAATCCCGTTACTTTACTGATTACTTATTTTCAAAAGTAATTAATTACTTAGTTACTTAGTTACTTAGTTACTTTTAAAAACACGATTTACAACCTGAAGAGGTGATAAATAGATCTTTCAGCCCAGTTCTACTTTTTCTGCATAATCCATCATACAAAATGTAATCAAATGGAAAAGTCTCTTTTTAAAACTTGTTTTATCAGTTTTAATCTTTTAACTTTATGCATCAAGCAAAAATTTAATTATATGCAACTTTCTCTGACTGGAAGAAATTAGTTTAACATTTAAACCTATTTTCTGCACATTCCAGCACATAAAATAAAATATTTTTTGTGTTTACACTCAGTCTTTCAAATAGATGCAAGTAAAACACAGCAGAAAATAAATAAAGTCAAAGACTCAGCGGTCCTGTTGCTCTGTTTTCACCTGTAAAGCAGGAGTGGGGTAGGCGGAGGTTTACCCTGGTGCAGGTGTGCCGCAGCGGTCAGTGGAAGAATCCGCGAGTTTCTCTGTGAGTTTCCCATTACGTCGTAGCTACTCGCTGCTTTAGGTTTTTTCGCTGTAAAAAGAAGTTTTCTTCCCACGCACAGCGGACACTAATGTTTTTGTCACTTTTTATGGAATCAAACTCAAAGTAAGGTCAGTACTTCCACGCTTTAAACGCTGCACGCTCATACTCTCTCCCACACTCGATATGTGATCCACTGTTGATCTGCACACAGCTGTTGTCACGTACGTCGCACTCGCTTACGTCACTGTCATGAGACGTTCTCGCAAAAAAAAATCACGGTTTTAGTAACGCAGTAACGCAGCGTTCCTACGGGAAAGTAACAGTAATCTAATTACCATTTTTGCAATAGTAATCCCTTACTTTACTCGTTACTTGAAAAAAGTAATCAGATTACAGTAACGCGTAACCGGATTACAGTAACGCTACTGCCCATCTCTGCTTAACGATGTTGGGGGGGGGGGGGCTGATTCAACACGAATAACCCGAGGATAAAAACTCCTCTTGAGCCTCTGTTCTTGTTCGGATGGTGCAGAACCTTCTGCCTGATCTCAGAAGCTGGAACAGCTCGTTGCTGGGATGGGACGGGTCCTTCAAAATCGGAGTCGCTCTAGTCCAGCATCTCCTGACGTAAATGTCCTGTAGGGACGGGAGAGCAGTCCTGCGGCAGCGTTTTGCCGTACGGATCACTCTCTGAAGAGCTTTTTTATCCTTGACACAGCTGTTCCCGTACCAGGATGTGATGTTCTGTGTGAGGATGCTCTCCACAGCGCCTGCATAGAAAGTCCTGAGGATCACTGGAGAGACCCTGAACTTCCTATATAGCATGATCAATTGTATCAAACGCCTTTTTACAGTCTATAAAAACACCAACAGTACATTCCTTGTTATCTATTGCAGTAGATATCCCATCACTGCCATCAACGTGGGCCTTTTCGCTCTAAAGCCATATTGGTTATCACATAGGAGATTATGCTTCTCAATATATTTATCAAGTCTATTAACAAATAACTTTTCTAAAATGCGAAAGGTTGCGCTATATATTCTATAGCATTTTTAACTAATATCATGTCAATGCCCAAACAGTCAGTGGACTTTTTATTTTTAAATGTTTTAACAATGTTAATTATTTCTCTATGACTCACAGCACCAGTAAACGTGGAGGACACTTTCTGATGTTTATTTACATCGTTTTTATTTCTTGACTCTGGAATTTCTTTTGCTAAATTAAAGCCAACATGTACAAAGAAATCATTAAATTCATTCACGGCATGTTTTAAGCTTTAAGCTTTAAGTTGTAATGAAAGAAAGTACTGAAACTATTTTACAAAAAGCCTCCTTGCTCATAAAACACACCTTTGTAATTACAGTACTGGGTGAGTTACACCAATTAAAGTCCTACTTACTGTGTTTTCAAGTTAAATCTATATTTGAATAAGCTGCTGAACAACATTGTATCCATCCATCCATCCATCCATCCATCCATCCACCTTCTTCCGCTTATCCAGGGCCGTATTGTGTTAATACAGTATGTCAAAATAAAAAAAACCCTGTAAATTCAGGCAGGTGAGGTTGTGCTGAAAAGAATGACACAAACAAGGCAAAGATAAACAGTTTTTAAAGGTGAAACATAGAGTAAAATTAAAAGTAGTCGAAAACGGCCAATCATTCCCCAGACGGTTAAATCCTATGGATTCAGAATGGGATGTGATATCTGTGTGAAGGCAGATGAACAAATGTACTTGACTGAAGGACATATCCAGGTGAAAAAAGACCCCTCTCAGTGTTCCTGGACACCAACGTAACACCATCCACAGTGAGCATCGTCTTCAGCTCTCCAGACTGACCTTGCTGTGGGTGGAATAATCTGTGCTGCTAAAACAAGCAGTTTGTAGCAGCACAGAATACAAGCACAGAAAAACTCAACGTCAGCAGTTTTACTTCTGCTGGACTTGTGAGGCTCTCTAAAGAAAGCAGAAGTCATACTGCAGAGACACGGCACACAGAGCAGCACTGAAACAACAGAAATCAGTTTCTATGACCAAACAAAGTTTTTGATGTGAAATCTTTGTTGCCTTTGCTGTGAGTTTAATTGTGAGTCACCCTGCACCGTGTCGCAGAGGTGGCTGCTCCTCCCTGATCCTGATTCTGATGAGGTCCTTAAAAGTAAACTGGAACAAGTGTGGACCCAGCAGGACCTTCAGTGGAGAACCTGGGCAACCAACCAAGATCCTTACCAAGGACCAGACTGTCAGCTGCTAGCACCAATAATAGAGCACACTCATAATCTCACATATTTGTGGTACATTAGTGATCTGATGGCTGTGTATAGAACAAAGCAGCATCTACAGGTTTGGGCATCATGAACATTGATTCAAATACTTTTCTTGTGGAGTGCCGATGCTTTCCTGGTGTCTGCCCCTCTCTCTGGGTGAGTGTGGGAAAATGATTTGTTATTTCTGGTTTGAATTTGAATGTTAGCTTTCTTCACTCCCTCTGGTTTTATGAATGAAACCCAGTCAGTGAGAAACGTCTGCAGCCAGCGAGGCAGCACTGAACTGCTCGCTACGACGTCACACACACTCCTGCAGGTGTGTGTGGAAGCAGGAAGGCTCGGTGTTTAAAAGGACAAAACGGTGAATGTCTGTATAACTGTTGGGTTATTATGACACGAAGCACTCACACAGCAGCTCATGATGCTGAATAATTGCAGCTACTTCTCAGAAACAACCGCAGCAGCACGATCAGTGTCCTAATAACTGATCATTAAATGCAGTATAAACAAACTCAGCATCTTTGGAATCAGAAAGGATTCATCCAGGAGCGAGCAGCAAAATTTAAAGACACCAAGAAGGTTCCAAAAGAAACGCAAGAGAAAGGACGACGTGGAGGGAAGGTGTAAGGCTTACTGCATTTATTACAGTGTTGGAGTTACTGCACGTGTTTCTGGTGCTTTAGTTTTATCTGAGAAAATGAAAGTTTTCACAGGAATTAAAGAAAACTTAAATTGACTTTCAGTGAAGTTTTAATATGAAGCAGTTTGCGTGTCTACAACTTTTTATCAAAGTATAAAAAAGATGATTGATGATTTCAAATCTTCTGCTGTTTGCAGACAAAGTTGATAAATCAAGTCTAACACATCGACTGTGCAGCGAGTGGATGAGGACCACGAGGGGAACCTCACCCTCTGCATCCAGGCTGTGTAACTGCAGAACCTGTGTTGCCCCAGCACAAACTGGCTTTGGGTGTAAAAGAAAAAGTACTGTTGTACGATAATTGAGGCAGTAGAAGAAATTACTGATGTACTGGATAAAAATAAATATGCAGTTGGTATTTTTGTTGATCTCAAAAAAGCCTTCGACACAATCAATCACTCAATTTTATTGGATAAATTGGAAATATATGGTATTCGAGGGAAAGCTGGTAACTGGCTAAAAAGTTACCTAACGGGTCGGGAACAATATGTTAGCATAGGGCATTACCATTCAGAGAAACTTGGTATTACATGTGGTGTTCCCCAGGGGTCAGTGTTGGGACCAAAACTTTTCAATGTATACATAAATGATATTTTTGATGTTTCTCAAGTACTTAAACTCATACTGTTCGCAGATGACACCAACATATTTTTCAGTAGTGATGATTATACTGATCTTGTAATGACCGTAAACAGGGAGCTAAAATTAATAAAAAAAATGGATGGACATAAATAAATTATCATTAAATATAAATAAAACTAAAGCAATGTTTTTTGGTAATTTAAAATATAATGTAGAATTACCAATTATCATTGAAGGTGTACCAATTGATAATGTGAGTGAAAACAAATTTTTGGGAGTCATAATTGATAATAAAATTTCATGGAAACCCCACGTCAGACACAGGTACATTTTTCCAACAATAGGAAAGGCTGGGGCTTTCGAGCGTTACCGTCTCTTCCCGCAGTAAATATAAACAACCACAGTATTCAGGAAGAAAACCAAACATTGCAGATATTTTTATCATAACTCTGGTTTTATGTCCGATCAACACAATTTAAAAACTGCTATAAAGTCCACACTTTTTTTCTGTGTGCAGAGGGAACATTGGTGGTGAATGTTTTAGGGACGGATGGGTTTGGTTTCACATGGTTCACTTCTCTGCTACAAAAGCAACCAATAAAAACTCCAGTTACTGACAATACTGTCAAATGATCATTTATACTTAATGTATGTTTGTATGTATGTATATATATATATATATATATATATATATATATATATATATATATATAATATATATATATATATATATATATTTTTTAATATATATATATATAAGATTATATATATATATATATATATATATATATATATATATATATATATATATATATATATATTAGGGGTGCAACGATACACAAAATTCACGGTTCGGTTCGGTTCGATACTTTGGTGTCACGGTTCGATATTTTTTCGATACAAAAAAATGTTCATGCATTTTTAATTTGTCATTTATTAAAATTATAAATATATATTTTAACTCAAAAGTACAGTTTTTAAATTTAACCCTAACCCTTGTGCATGTTTTTTATTTTGACAGCGAATGTGCACCTGCGGACCACTTATGTGCAGCCCTGGTTATTTAGCTCATCATATTGCAGCCACAGAAATTCTTTTGTCCATGAAACCATAAAGCTGCACTTTCTTTTTGCCTTATAGTCTGATTTGTCATAACTTCTCCGTTTTGTGGTAAGCTTTTCTTTGGCTGTCACTTCTTCACCCTGACCTGTCTTATTTGGCTCAGCAGAACTGAAATGCTTTTACACGCTCACTCACATAAGCTCAGCAATTCTCTGCGCGATCAACCTCTCACATGTTTAAGCTGCGGGAGATTTCACTTGTCATGTTTGCATAGTAAGCTAACGATTAATAAGACGATGTCAGAGGAATTGGTGCACAAATTATCATCACTCACAGATCAGTGCTGTCGCTCTCTATACACAGTTCGCACGATTGCAAAGTGAAAGCAAAAAAACAAGCGCAAATTCAAACGCGACCTCAATATGTCACATATTGACAGTGGCTCACCGATGCCAATGACATAATTACCCAGCTACATTTCTGAAAGAATGCAAAAGCATTGACATATATTTTTCCTACAATAGCCCGACGGGCAGGGAAGAGATAGATTTTGGTAGCCCGACTGAAAAAATCGCTAGCTCCGGGACGTCGGGCTAGCGATATTGCAAGCCCTGTATCTGATTGAGGAATCACTCATCTTTGGAAAAGAGAGTTTATTACAGAGAAATGTCTCTTTCCAAAATAAAAGCTATACTATCCGCTTCTTCTGGGCTATATTCTCAGCAGCATAAGGAGAATCATGTGCTAACAGCTGTCTAAATGACTCGGCTAAAGTTAGTAGCATGCTTGTTGTTTTTGTCTTTACACTAGGATGATGTCGGCGTAAATGTGCAGTCATATTCGTTGTGTTCCCACTAGTGCTTTCAGGTTAATCTCGTTGAAATGACCTTAACGCCACAACACGGCAAATCTCTGTTAACGAGCTACCGCCGATCGCTCCGTGCATGCGGCTAGACGGCCAACACATTAACGAGCTAACTGCGCTAACACACTAGTTCACACCAATGTAATTGAGCATTGCATGGCACATCCAACATACTGTTTTACTTTAGTCCATGACTCGCTTACCTTCAGGGTCATACGTCACATGAAAACCAAAATAATTCCAAATGCCAGATCTGAATGTTGCAAGTAGAGCTTAACTTCTGTCTCGCTAGCTTGCCCTGCGCTCTTCCTTCTGACTATGCTGTCTGTGTTGAGCGCTCAGTGGATCTGCGCTCGACAGTGCAGCCTAGGCGGAGTAGTCGAACACAGATTCACTGAGCGCTCAACACAGACAGCATCGTCAGAAGGAAAGTTGATAAAATAAATTACAAATGTTGTATTGTTCGATACATATGCGTACCGAACCGAAAGCACTGTATCGAACGGTTCAATATCGATACGAATATCGTTGCACCCCTAATATATATATATATAATCTTAACACCAGTTTCTATGGCAATGACACTTACAGCAACAACACGGGAAGCAGTAACTTTGACTTCTACGAGTACATCAACAACCCAGGTAGGAATACTTTAAGGGTTAGGATTAAGCTTCTCTGAAGAACATAGCTGTAACCCCAGTCTGTCTGTCACAGAGAACCATTACTACTATCCTGGTCATGCTGATGCTCTGCTGTGTGGAAACAGCTCTGATGCTGGGTATGTCAACATAATGATACAAATAATAGTAAATGGCAATAATAGTAACGTTAACATGAGCACAGATGATGACAACAATGTGTCCAGGGTCTGTCCGGATGGTTACGTCTGTATGAAGGCAGGGAGAAACCCAAACTACGGCTACACCAGCTACGACACTTTCGGTTGGGCGTTCCTGGCTCTTTTCAGACTCATGACTCAGGACTTCTGGGAAAATCTGTTCCAGCTGGTCAGTAACTCGCCGGTCCACTATAGGCTGTTTCCACAAACTGTAAAAATGGACACATCCTCCATGTAGAAAAAGCTGCATACTTTCCAATCAATCAGGAGCCATTTGGTCTCTGCGAGAAAGTAAACCGACTACTTAACTGGCTTTTGAGTTCACTAAACTCTTTCCTAATGAAAACTGATGTTTGGATAGAAGCAGTTCACACCAATTATCTCAAGTCACTTGAAAATCGACACCCTACAATATTAGAGAGCACTCTAACAGCAAAATGCTCTATTAGGATGGTGTTATGGCATTTAAGATAAGATGGGACCTGATTGTTTAAGACCTTGTATGTGAGGAGCAGGATTTTAAATTCATAATAAATTTAACCCTCTCAGGCTCAAATTAAACTTTTTGTTGCTAATGCACAACCAAGTCCTGCAGTGGTACTTCTGAGTAAAAAAAACTCATAAAATATGAATGTGGGGTAATCAGGTTGTTAGTTTTTAACTGTTGCAAATCGGCAACGCCTGCCTTGAGAGGGTAAACAGGGAGCTAATGAAGAGAAGCCAGTATGGGGGAAATCAGCTCTCTTTATCAATATAATGTGTCTGTCTGTGGGTGTGTGTTTATTGTAGGTTTATTCATTTGTAAGGAACCCCATTAGCCTCCACAACAGTGGTTTCATGTCTTCCTGGGGCCCAAACCATCGAATACAATCAAATTTAAATTTGTGTGTGTGTGTGTGTGTGTGTGTGTGTGAGCCTGTATGTACACAAACCTCTGCATCCAATTCTTGTTTTTTAAAGTGATTCATGATGTGTGACATACAATCCTTCACTGCAGTTCACCGATACCATCAAAAGCCCTAAAATACTACGAGATTCATGCTCATGATGAGTGGATGGAAACTTCTGGCCGATGACTACTCTACTGATGATGATTTAAAATATTACGTAGCTCCATCAGACCTGTCGTGACTGATTTTCACTTCAGTTCACGTGTAATTTGGCATACTTCAGGCTTTTCACTCTGTTTCCCACAACATTGGTTTGTCCCTTGAGTAAAGAGCTTTGATTTATAGGTCAGAGTTCAGAGGCTCAATACACACAAGAAAAAAATTTCATTTGAAAATGGTCAGGGACAAGGACTGGATTAAAAATGGATGAAAAAACATCCAATGTAAAAAGAAAACTTTGAAAAAGCTTGAAAAAACGTGAAAAACTATTGGTCAAGAGAATTTTTTAAATTACAAGACAATCTGGCTCCTTGGAAGAAACATATGGAGAACTGAGGGATGGCATTTGGACATTACATCCATTTTTGAGATACAGTCTGTTTCGTGACTTCCCATGATGCACTGCCATGTTACGTTTCATTCGGTTTCTAACTTTCTCAGAATTTAGGATGAAAAATATTTGTGTGACGTTTGAAATATTTGACAGCTTGAAACAGCATAACTGTAGATATAAACATCATAAAGAGAACAAATACACCTGTGTGACGTCAGCACAGAGAAGGGCCATTTACCATTTTACCAAATAAACACAAAATAAATGAGTGCAGAATTAAATGAGAACATAAACAGGGCAACAGTGTCATACATCTTATATATTATGAGACAAACCAAGAGCCAAAGCACATACAGCAGTTCCGCCCACCTGTCCTTCTTTTGTTTCTATGCAGACGTTGCGAGCCGCCGGTAAAACCTACATGATCTTCTTTGTGGTCGTCATCTTCCTCGGGTCATTTTACCTCATTAACCTCATCCTGGCTGTGGTCGCCATGGCGTACGCCGAGCAGAATCAAGCCACCATCGCTGAAGCCAAACAGAAGGAGGAGGAGTACGCTCAGATCCTGGAGGCGCTGAAGAGGAGAGAAGAGGAGGTCTGATCACAGGCATGAAAACTTGCACAGGATCATTTAAACACAGCTGAATCTTTGTTTTATTACAGCAGGCAACCAGGACGGCAGAGCTGTTAGAGGATGCAGACCCAACACTGCAGAAGAAAAATTCATCTACAGATTTAAACAGCCACAAGCTAGAGCACGATGCAATGGAAGGTACATACACCTGTGTCATGTTACCTCTAACACAGAGCCTGTGGGATGTCCTATCATTATGACCAACCAGGTCAAACTGTTCAGAGGTAGACGTCGAGCACCTTGCGGGAAAAACGCAGCTGGTCGTTTTCATTTGAATGGTCCCTATGTAAAGTCTCTTTAAAAGCATTTTGAAGTCTCTGGTAAAATCTCTGTGCTATACTAACAGTGTTCAGTGGCTCTGTGGTGTAGTGGTTAACACCTGGCCTTATACGTGAAAGATCTTTGGCTTGAAAGTGAAAGGAGGCACGAAATCCATTCTCAGTGAGTCCCAAGTTAGCATAAACTCAGATAAACATGAGGGTTCAATCATCCATCTGTCTCAAATCACAGCTGCTGCAGCTGAAAATACCAACCTACAGTGTCCAAATAGCATCATCTCCAATGTTCATAAATGTCTATAGTCATTGTTCAGCTGCTTTCAAATACATTTGGTCTAAAATGTTTATAGGCACATTAATGAGCTCAAATCAATTGCAGCTTTCATGTATTTCCCACAAACAGCAGAAACATGTTAAACCAAAGGTTGAATTTAACTTTGAGCTACTGCTATGCAGCAGAAGGTGAAATGAACAAAGACTCCAGAGGAGAGATTTAAACCACAGTGGTAATGAGTAATAGCTACAGCAAGAACAAGGGAGATGAAAATTAACCATCTTCACCTGGAGATAGAAATTCAGTCTAAATTTTTAAACAATCTCGCTTGACTTCTGATCTCTGGCTTGTGACAGTATGCAGGGCAAAAGCATAACACAAACAGAAAGCCTTTACTGTACTTATAACCTCTGTGAAGCTCTTTGTCTTACAATGAACACTGCATAAATCCCATTTAATTGGTCTGTGACATTTGTATGTGATATGTGCACATCTGGACCTTTAGAGAAAATCTCAATAAAGCTCATGCTTCACCAATCAGCTGTGACTTTCAGAATTTGAGGATGACCAGAGGCCGTGTCCTCCATGTTGGTATGTGTTCGCTGACATCTTCCTGAAGTGGAACTGTTGTGGCTGTTGGCGATGGCTCAAGCAGTGGCTCTTCATCATTGTTATGGATCCGTTTGTGGACCTCACCATCACCATCTGCATCGTCCTCAACACTGTCTTCATGGCTATGGAGCATTATCCAATGACAGAGGAGTTTGAGGAGCTGCTGAGTGTTGGGAATCTGGTCAGTGATAGAGTCATACAATGTGATCCTGATTAGATGCATTCAGCTCACATGAATGTTACACTCTGTTAAACACAGTAAAGATCTTAACATATTTGGATGTCTGACCCCTCACCTCTAAACCCCCAGGTCTTCACAGGTATCTTTACAGCTGAAATGGTCCTTAAGCTTCTGGCCATGGACCCGTATTACTACTTCCAGGTCAGACTTTGCTTTTGTTTACTGATGATTCACAACTGTTCCTATAGTAACATTTTTGTACTTTTTGTCATGGCTGTAGGTGGGCTGGAACATCTTTGACAGCATCATTGTCACCATGAGTCTGGTTGAACTGGGATTAGCTAACGTTCAGGGCCTATCAGTGTTACGCTCATTCCGACTGGTCAGTGCATCATCATCATTGTCATTACCATCATCACTTACTCAGAAAGTGAATGAAAAATGATATTAGTGCTAGTCTGTCTTCTCACCCTTATCTCACATGCCTCTTCACCTTTACAGATGCGAGTATTTAAGCTGGCCAAGTCCTGGCCAACCCTGAACATGCTGATAAAGATCATCGGGAACTCGGTGGGGGCTCTTGGGAACCTGACTCTGGTTCTTGCCATCATTGTCTTCATCTTTGCTGTCGTCGGCATGCAGCTGTTTGGGAAGAACTATAAAGACTGTGTCTGTCGCATTGCAGAGGACTGTGAGCTTCCTCGCTGGCATATGCATGACTTCTTCCACTCCTTCCTCATCATCTTCAGGGTGCTGTGCGGTGAGTGGATCGAGACCATGTGGGACTGTATGGAGGTGTCGGATCAGACCATGTGTCTGATTGTCTTCATGATGGTCCTGGTTATTGGAAACCTGGTGGTGAGTATCTGACTAGAAAGTGCTTTTTCCTAAATCTGTTTCTTATTGTTTCAGGTTTTGAAAGTCAAAGGTATATGGTGACATTTACAGAAAGGCAAGCAAAGACGATAAACCCAGCATTTTTGTTTTAACACAAGCCTCATCAACCATTCACAGCAGTTTTTTTTTCCATGCTCTTTCTATCTAACATTCACATGCATTGATGCATCAGAAATTAACCTGAGGTTAGTATCTTGCCCAAGGATATTTGTCATGCACATTGGTGCACATTGGTGCACTGGTGTTGAGATGCTAAACAAATGGACAAGGTGGTGTCGGAGAGGCGGATGCTGTCCAAGATAAAGACAATGTTGGATAACACCTCCCACCCACTCCATGACATGCTGGTCAGTCACAGGAGCACGTTCAGTGAGAGACTGAGATTACCGAAAAGCACCACTGAACGACACAGGAAATCTTTCCTGCCTGTGGCCATCTCCCTGTACAACACATCCACTTAACACACTGGTTACTGCTACAACTACACGTTTCTTTTCCAGCTATTTATTTATGAGTGACTTATGTATGTATGTATATATTAGGGGTGCAACGATACACAAAATTCACGGTTCGATATTTTTTCGATACAAAAAAAATGTTCATGCCTTTTTAATTTGTCATTTATTAAAATTATAAATATATATTTTAACTCAAAAGTACAGTTTTTAAATTTAACCCTAACCCTTGTGCGCGTTTTTTATTTTGACAGCGAATGCGCACCTGCGGACCACTTATGTGCAGCCCTGGTTATTTAGCTCATCATATTGCAGCCACAGAAATTCTTTTGTCCATGAAACCATAAAGCTGCACTTTCTTTTTGCCTTATAGTCTGATTTGTCATAACTTCTCCGTTTTGTGGTAAGCTTTTCTTTGGCTGTCACTTCTTCACCCTGACCTGTCTTATTTGGCTCAGCAGAACTAAAATATATATGCTGCTGCTTTTACACACACACTCACATAAGCTCAGCGATTCTCTGCGCGATCAACCTCTCACATGTTTAAGCTGCGGGAGATTTCACTTGTCATGTTTGCGTAGTAAGCTAACGATTGATAAGACGATGTCAGAGGAATTGGTGCACAAATTATCATCACTCACAGATCAGTGCTGTCGCTCTCTATACACAGTTCGCACGATTGCAAAGTGAAAGCAAAAAAACAAGCGCAAATTCAAACGCGATTTCAATATGTCACATATTGACAGTGGCTCACCGATGCCAATGACATAATTACCCAGCTACATTTCCGAAAGCATGCAAAAGCATTGACGCACGGGGCGATCCGCGGTAGCTCGTTAACGGAGATTTGCCATGTTGTGGCGTTAACGTCATTTCAGATTCACGCTGACAGCACTAGTGGGAACACAACGAATATGACTGCACATTTACTCCGACATCATCCTAGTGCAAAGACAAGTGGAAGCAGACAAAAACAACAAGCAGCATGCTACAAACTTTACCCGGGTCATTTAGACAGCCGTTAGCACAGGATTCTCCTTATGGGGACCTGATGAGAATATAGCCCAGAAGAAGCGTATAGTAGAGCTTTTATTTTGGAAAGAGACATTTCTCTGTAATAAACTCTCTTTTCCAAAGATGAGTGATTTCTCCATCAGAGAGATTTATTTGTTATTACTTTGTTGTTTCAGCAACATTAAATTTAAAAACTGTACTTTTGAGTTCAAATATATATTTATAATTTTAATAAACAGTGAAAAACACAAAATGGCAAAATCCCATCCAGCACTTTGGTGCAAAGTGGTAAACAGACTGGTTCTTCTATAACGCTTTTCTACTCTCAGCACTCAAAGCACTTTACACAACTTGTACATTCACCCATTCACACACGCACTTCCATCAATGCTGTTTCTAGATGGGTCCAATCCAACATTCACACACGTTCACACTCCGATGGATGCGTCAGAGAGCAACATGGGGTTCATATCTTGGATATGTGGCATGCAGACTGGAGCAGACTGGGATCGAATCGCCAACCCTTCGGTTAGTAGGTACCTGCTGTCTGTGCAGTCAAAGATTTATTAATGTTCATTCTTATTATCTATAATAAAAATTCCCACGATGAGTCAGGCTGCAGTTTAAGCTGCAGTAAGAGGATGTGGTTACACCAAACCACTTCATCTGTTAACTTCCTGAAACTAAGTACCCCTCACAGAGCAGCGAGCATCAGTCCAGACTTCCAGCGAATAAACAGGTAAAGTCTTTTTCACATTTCTTTTAACAATAAAACTGGAGCTACAGATGTTTCTAAACCTGAATCCAACTGAAGTGACCTTGGATTCAACATGGGTGTGAAATCTGCAGTCAGTAGGGAAACTGTTGCTGCTTCCTGGAAGTTGCGTGTTTCTTTCTTTCTTTTTTATGAAGCCGTTCAGTGTAATGAAAGTGTCAGCTGATAAAAGAACGTCTTTCTTTCTTTCTTTCTTTCACAAAATCTTCAATCACACAGTAAACTGCTGCAGTGCAGGCTCGCTGTGAAAACCACAGTGTACAGGAAACCACTCATGCAAGCTGTTGTGCGACGTGGAGTTATTTCATGTGAATGAGCAACAATTTGGGACTTCAAAGGGATCCTGGGGTGCGCCACAGGTGTAGATGTATTATTACACTGGAGTAACATTGGAGCGAACGTTGACAAAAAATGTAACAATTTTTATCAAATGGACAGAGACGTTCCGACTATTTTCAGGAAGTATGACTGCATGCGTTTTAAAAATAGCTTTGTGTCTGCAGTAGACCTAAAAAGGCTGAACAGTATTGTAAGGCAGGTCTGGTCAGATTCAACAGTCAAATATTTATCAAAGCGGTTACTGATTAATGGTCTGTCAACATAAAATATATTACTGTCATCTGCAAACATAAATCATTTTTAAACATTACGACGTCTTTACATTAGAGAAACATTAATGCACATCAGGCACACTGTGTAACACGTGCACGGAGGTAAGAACACAATAAACCAGCAGCACAACAACTAATATCAATTACAACATCATATATGATGAGTATACCTGCCTGGTCGTTTCCACGTGTATCAGTGCCTGTCAGGTTTTTTGCTGCAGTGCTGTGGAGTGACTAACACTCACTGTCTAACACAGAGCTGCGTGTAATTATCTGCAGGCCAAAAGATGTTTTTGTTCTTATGTAGGTATAAAGTTGCTCTCAGTAGAATGCAACACCGGGAAGACCTCAGCACTGACATGTGAGATCCAAATAATCATACCTCCTCTTAAACACTTTTCTTTGACTTTGGTAGAAAATGTCATGAGATGAAGGAAGGGTGTGCCAGAGAGTCTGACTGTTCTGATGTTAGACTGTGTGACAGGATTGAAATTCAACAACATGGACTACAAATTCACATGTTATGTCGCCTCAGTGCAGTCTTACATTGGTGATTTGTGCATATTATATAAAGGAGTGGTGTTAAAAATCTATACAATTCAGTTTTAAATCACAACAACAGTCACCTCTGCTCACGTTTTATTATAAAATCCTACAATAACAGAGGAAACCCCAACAAAATGCAGAGGGATGTGTAAACGCACAGTGAATGTTATTACCACTCAGTTACATGTGGCAGTTTCTGTGTAATAAGCAGGAAACAGCGCAGCAGTGCTCAGCGTGGAAAGGAAGATTAAAGGCAGTCAGCACTCCCCCCATTCACTCTGCAGTAAAAACAAAAGGAAACACAGATGTTTTTGGTTTATTGTGGATGAAAATGGACTGAGTTGTGCCCTGTTCCTGACCTGCGTGTTGTAAATGTCCTGTAGTGGTGGGAAGGGTGCTCCACAGGTGAGTTGTGCCTTAGTTCAGCGGTCTCCAACCTTTTTTGCGCCACGGACCGGTTTATGCCCAACAATATTTTCACGGACCGGCCTTTAAGGTGTCGCGGATAAATACAACAAAATAAAACTAGTACCGGTACCGAAAAAAAGAAGATTTCTTCATAACACACTTGAAAAGACCCAGGAAAACCGAGTTAACGATAAAAACGATAACAAAATAACACTGAAAACCGATAAAAACCCTGAAAACCAAACATTTCACACCTGAGCCTCAACTCTCGCGGCCCGGTACCAAACGACTCACGAGTCCGAGGCCCGAGTCCGAGGCCCGGGGGTTGGGGACCGCTGCCTTAGTTCCCTTACATTTGCAGTGTGTTCCCAGTCTCGTCTCTGTGGGACGTCCTCAGCTTCTGGGCTCAGTCCTGTGTCCTGCGTTCATGTTTTGTTATCTTCTCTATCTCCCCAGCCACGCCACCATGTCTGTCTGGTTTGCCTGTCTTCTCTTATGTATGTATTTAATACTTATTATACTTATAACAGGTGCACTTATTGTAGTTATTGTAACGACATCTTTGCCCTGTGTCTGTCACTTCTCGTAATCATCCCTCTGTGTCCTGTTTCATGTGTCTTAGTCTGGGTTTCGGTGTGTGCTCTATGTTGTCTCCTTGTGAATGAGCTGCCTGTGGCTGGATGCTGGCTGTGGTTCAAATCAACATTTCAATTAATTCCAACAACTGACTGATGCAGACTGAATTGTAAAGAAGCTTAGACTCCCTTTGATTTAAGATCATTTGGGTTTGGAGACCTTACAAGTTACTGTCATTTCTTACAGCGATGTTCACATTCAGTGACTCAACAACAGGTCACAGCATGAAACACAGTGTTTGTGTCCTGGTCCTGGGTTGCTTACCCAGTGCTTCTGTGTTGTTCTTTATCAGTTTTAGTCTCCTGGTTTCTGTTTTGTGCTCCTCCTTTCCTCTGTGTTTCCTGTGTCTCCTCAGTAAGTGTCATTCTGTGTCTTTGTGGGTGTCTCTTGTGTTTCCTGTTTTACTTTGATGATCTTGTTTCCTGTGTTCAGTGTTTTGCTTTCCCACCATCTCATTAACCGGCTCTGATTAGTCCCAGCTGTGTTTCCAGCTGTTCCCTCTGTGCTGGATGTTCCCTCCATGCTGTCGGTCTCCGTGTTTGTTTTCTCGTCAGTTCCTAGTTTTCTAGTTTCTTTGTTTTCTAGTTTCTGTTCTCTTGAGTTCCTGGTTTCCCAGCTCTCGGTCATTATGTTTTGTTTCTTATATCCTGCATTCAAGTGTTCGCAGCGAATAAAGCTGCAGCTTTAAGAGACCTTTGCGTGCTCGAGTCCTGCATTTGGGTCCTACGTCCTGCCTGCCGCACAGCGTAACATTGTTATTGAACATTTATATGATTAACATCACTTTGTCTGTTATGTTAAAATTCTTTTTTTGTACAAATGATGAAATATCAAATTGTGTCACAACATTGGGGCAGCAGTGTATCCTTACTAAAGGAGGTAATGAAGGAAGAACCTTTCCTGTTATTATCATGACTCCCACACAGCTGCCTCAGGTTATTTCTCAGGTGCAATAGTCTATTTCATCATATCCTCAATATAAACCAAAAACACGGGCAGGTAATGAAAGTTCAGATTTTGCGACTGCTTCAAAGAACTTATTAAACTGATGTTCAACTGGCAAAAAATGAATGCAAACGATTTGATGCAATGTGGCATTGATCTGTCTGGATTACTAAGCGTCTGAAGAAGACGTCGACAGAGGTGAAACTTTTCATTTCTCTGTGAAACTGACACTAAAACCACATGTGAGACACACGAGTGGTTTGGAAGGATTGTTCATTATTACACTGAACAGTCTAGTTTAAAAACCGTAAAGCCGTAAAGTAAAAGCCGTCTGAAGTGGGCTGTGTCTAACTCATGGGTTTATTTTATTCTCATTGATCCAAATGTACAGATGTGTTACATGTGAAGATAAACAGACATCTCCTGATTCCTGACAGGACCAAGGATGGCAACACCAACAGAGTTGGTGGAAGCGCTGGAGGAGCTGGGAGACAGTGAGCTCAAAGATTTTAAGGAGATGGAAACAAAGGATCAGGTGGAAAGTTTATCCAGCACTGACTCAGGACCTGAAGGTGAGTCATGGAAGCAGGTCAGTCAGCTGACACGGCTTCTGAAGCAGTTGAGGCAAACTGAACTCCACATTAAAATATCTCATACACTCACACACATACACATACTTAGTCTAGAGCTATTGCAGCATAACTAAGAGAGGATTCAGGGTCACCTGATCCAGCCCCAACTATGTGCTGTGGAACCAGAAGAGGAGCTTCAGGTTTGGAAAGCTGAAGACTCTGGAACCAGAGAGACTGCAGTCTGAGGGAGAAGTGCCCTGTTGGTACAGTATAGTACTGTGAGATCTTTACAATATGAAACAACCCTCTGAACCATCAGGGGGGAGACAGCATACAGACAGCAAGCTGTGCCCTGCAGCTCTCGCAGAGTCCAACCCGTCTTCAGGAGACTCGTTCTAGAGTATCTTTCAGCTCAGACTCCCATCCCACCACAGAGATGATGCTGTTACAGGGAAATATCTGAATCAGAACTCTTTAATGAGCCCAAGAGGAAATCATGGGGTCTCCGTTGCTCTGAGACAGTAAGAAGAGTAGCTAGCTGAGCTAAATAAACAATACTATTTATTACAAAGTTACAAAATATAACTAAATAACGCAAACAAAGAAGTAAAAAGCTACGCTTAACAACGTTTAAAGGATGACTGTAAACTGTAGGAGGCTGCATGCGCACAAACAGGTTGTTGTGTTGGTGTTTCCCACAGCAGACTTTTCATGGGTGTGTCTTTGCTCCCCACAGATGTGAGATGCATGCCAGCAGCTCCGCCTCCACAACCTGAAACATTGTACCAAGTCGCGCTGCAGTCTGAGCTCCAGAACATCTTCAGGTGTGCTCAGGAGGCCCTCGAGAAGCAGAATGAGGAACGTTTGTATGACGTGACCCCAGAGCTGTTTATTACAGAGAGACGGACCACAGACTCACAACAAGAGGTCAGACTGGCTGACCTCGAGTCAGAGAGGGCGGTTAAACCCAGTGACCTCTTCCAACTGTTTTCTAGTGAGGGCACGGCTGTGAGGACAGTGCTGACCAGCGGGATAGCAGGAATTGGCAAATCATCCCTTGTTAAGAAGTTTTTGTTGGACTGGGCTGAAAAAAGAACCAATCAAGACTTACATCTGATCTTCCCCTTTGACTGTCAGCAGATGGGTTTATGGCAAGGAGAAACATTTAGCCTGGCAGAGCTCATCCATACATGTATCCCATATTTTTCAGCCAGTGGTATCAAAGAAGAGACTTTAAATGACATTTTCACAAGTTCACAGAACTCCAGAGACACAAGTGAGTTCAGACTTCTGTTTGTGTTTGATGGACTGGATCAAAGCCGCCTTCAGCTCGACTTCACAGGAAAAACAGAGAAGTCTACTGACGTGACAAAGTCAGCCGGAGTAGAAGTGCTTCTGACCAACCTCATCAGGGGCAAACTGCTTCCCTCTGCTCGCCTCTGGATAACCACACGACCTGCAGCAGCCAATCAAATTCCCCCTCAGTACGTTCACAGAGTGACGGAGGTCAGAGGGTTCACTGACCCTCAGAAGGAGGACTACTTCAGAAAGAGATTCCAAGATGCGGAGCAGGCCAACAGGATGGTGGCCCACATCAACACATCCCAAGGACTACACATCATGTGCCACATCCCAGTCTTCTGCTGGATCACAGCTGCAGTTCTGGAGGATGTGCTGAAAACCAGCGAGGGACGAGAGCTGCCCAACACCCTGACTGAGATGTACATCCACTTCCTGATGGTTGAGATTAACCACACAAAGCAGAAGCATGTCCCAGAAAAGTGCATTCGGTACATTATGTCATTGGCTGAACTGGCTTTTCACCAGCTGCTGAGAGGAAACGCCATCTTTACTGAGGAGGAGCTGCGCTGCAGTGGCATTCATGTCAGAGCAGCGTCAAAGTACGCAGGACTGTTCACAAAGATCTTCAAGCAGGTTTGTGGACAAAGGAAGGAACAGGCCCAGAAGAATATCTTCAGCTTTACTCACCAAAGCATTCATCAGTTTCTAGCTGCAGTTTACGTGACCATATCACTGTTCAGCCACAACAGAAATGTGATGCCTGTCCCCCGACTCACCGTGCAAAGTCTGTTCACGTGTTTCAGTAAATCAAACTCTTCTACGGCTCTGAATATCCAAAAAAACGCAGTCAAGACAGCGTTAAAGAGCCCAAACGGTCACCTGGATTTGTTTGCTCGCTTTCTCCTCGGTCTGTCACTGCAGACCAATCAGACTCTCCTACAAGACCTGCTGACACAAACTAGAAGTAGCTCACATAACAATCAAAAAGCAATCCTGTATGTGAAGAAGAGGATCAGGAAGAATCCTGGTCCAGAACAATGCATCCTCCTGTTCCACTGCCTGAATGAACTGAACGATCGTTCTCTGGTGGAGGAGATCCAACGATACCTGAGCTCAGGAAGTCTCTGCAAAGATAAACTGTCTCCCACTCAGTGGTCGACACTTCTCTTCATCTTACTGTCCTCAGAAAAAGATCTGGATGTGTTTGACCTGCAGAAATACTGTGCTTCGGAGGAGGCTCTTCTGAGGCTGCTGCCAGTGATCAGAACCTCTAGAAAACTTCTGTAAGTTCATGGATAAGTGAGTCACCCACGAAACCAAATATAATGTTACTTCTCCCAAACAAATCAGCTTACAGACCTTACAGAGTTGACATTATAAGTCATAGCAAGCAAGATGATGTTATTTACTAGTCCAATAACAAAAAGGCCTACAGATATGTTTCTGCCTCTCTATCATCATGCTTTTGTTATCTTTGCGCTGCTGTAAATACAGAATATGTCAGTTTTATAGCTTGCTGAAAACCTACAGTGGGTGTTCGCTCACATAAAGTAAGATGATGAACACATGCTGTGGAAGAGAGCCAGAGATTAATAACAAGTACGATTCAGTGCAGAGAGTAAATGGCCTGTATTTGTATAGCGCTTTACACATCCAGTCATCCATCCTCACGTGATGGCACAGCCACCCTGGGGCGCACTGACAAAGGCGAGGCTGACGGACACTCTGACTACCACCAGTAGGAAACGGGTGAAGTGTCTCGCCCAAGGACACAACGACGAGACTGTCCAAGCCGGGGCTCGAACCGGCAACCTTCCGATTACAAGGCGAACTCCCAACTCTGAGCCACGATCCCCAGAGGTCTATTAACACATAGTGAGTCAAGAAGAAACACTCACTGAATCATGGGAATCTTTAACATTTTAAAGATTTTGAATTCAGTTCTGGATTTAACAGGAAGCCAAAACAGGAGAAATCTGCTCTCTCTTTCTAGTCCCTGTCAGGACTCTTGCTGCAGCATTTTGGATTAGCTGAAGGCTTTTCAGTGAGTTTTTAGGACTTCCTGGTAATAATGAATTACAGTCGTCCAGCCTGGAAGTAATAAATGCATGAACTAGTTTTTCAGCGTCACTCTGAGACAGGATATTTCTAACTTTAGAGATGTTGCACAAATGGAAGAAAGCAGTCTTACATATTTGTTTAATATGTGCGTTGAAGGACATGTCCTGGTCAAACATGACCCCAAGGTTCCTCACAGTGTTACTGGAGGCCAAGGTAATGCCATCCAGGGTAAGAATATGCTTAGGTACCATATTTCTAAGCTTTTCAGGGCCGAGTACAATAACCTCAGTTTGATCTGAATGAAGAAGCAGAAAGTTAGCGGCCATCCAGGTCTTTATGTCTTTAAGACATTCCTGCAGTTTAACTCATTGGTGTGTGTTATCTGGCTTCATGGACAGATAGAGCTGGGTGTCATCAGCAGTGTAAATGTATGCTATGTCTTCTAATGATGCTGCCTAAGGGAAGCATGTATAATGTAAACAGAATTGGTCCTAGCACTGAACCCTGTGGAACTCCATAATTAACCTCAGTGTGTGAAGAGGACTCTCCATTTACATGCACAAACTGGAGTCTATTAGATAGATATGATACAAACCACTGCAGCACAGTACCTGTAATACCTACAGCATGTTCTAATCGCTCTAATAGGATATTATGGTCGACAGTATCGAACGCTGCACTGAGGTCTAGCAGGACAAGCACAGAGATGAGTCCACTGTCAGAGGCCATAAGAAGATCATTTGTAACCTTCACTAAAGCTGTTTCTGTGCTGTGATGAGCTCTGAAACCTGACTGAAACTCTTCAAATAAGCCTCTGCAGATGATCTGTTAGCTGTTTGACAACTACTCTTTCAAGGATGTTTGATATAAAGGAAGGTTGCAGATATGTGGGTCAGACCTACATGTTAGATTTGGCACAGATTTTATATTGAAGGTTCTTCCAGATTGAACGTTTCCATTTGGGAACAGAGTAACACTATGAGTGTGCGAGCTTGTGACCCAGTGAGGCTGGATTTGTGTATTGAACCATCAACAGTGCAGATATCCATTTCTTAAAAATGCATATGTAGCTACTCCTAGTCGGACTATTTTAAAATGAAGCAGTGTGACTTGTGGTCACAAAAGCAGAAATTATTTGCATGTTTTAAGTGTTTAAGTTTTGTCTGTTTGTCATCAGGCTGAGTGGCTGCAAGCTGTCATGGAGAAGCTGTGAAGCTTTGTCTTCAGCTCTCAGCTGCCAGTCCTCCAGTTTGAGAGAGCTGGATATGAGTAACAATGATCTTCAGGATTCAGGAGTGACATTACTGTCCACTGGACTGCGGAGTCCACACTGTGTACTTGAGATTCTCAAGTTAGTCATTATCATTAAAAAACAAAACATAGTATTCTTTGCAGATTTTTGATAATACATTTTTTTTAATTCTTCAGCTTAAAAATGAAATGTTATTCATGATTTTCAGGCTGTCAGGCTGCATGGTCACAGAGGAAGGCTGTGCTTCTCTGGCCTCAGCTCTGAGCACCAACCCTTCACATATGAGAGAGCTGGACCTGAGCTACAATCATCCAGGTGACACGGCAGCAGATGTGCTGTCTGCTCGACTGAATGATCCAAACTGGAGACTGGACACTCTCAGGTATGCTCGGAAAGAACGAGAAGCAGACGTGTCCTGATGTAATCTTTACATACGGTGGATGCCAAAGGTCCCTAGTATAACAAATGTCAGTGACAAAGCTGCTATTAATGAATTCATGTTACTGTGTTAGATTTAATATTGCAATATGCAAGTCCTGGCCAAGTCCGAACAGCAATCTGCGCATTTACAATTGTGGTACCATAACAGTAACGGGACTGCAGTCTTTTCTTCTTCTGCACATCATGCAGGTCAGCTGTTTGACACAGAGTTTGCACTAATGCAGCTCTCCTCTGAATAAACTCTGAGCTCCACCTGAGTCTCAGTCCTCAGGACCCTCTGCACATGCCCGGAGAGTTCTGCCAGAAGAACTTGCTTAAAAGCGTGCTGACTCTCCTTCGGCTTCCTCTCATTTATCTAAATTGCTGCACTGTTTTTGAGAGAAACACGTGTACAACCTGAGTTATTATTTTGATTAATGGGCCCAACACTCTCCCTGTTCTGGTTTGTGGATTTATGAGCCATTAAATTGCGGAGAAATTCAGGAGAAAGTTAGTAGATCACCTGTGGCATCACAATAATTTGCCCTGCTTAATAAATCTGCCGCAGCCAATAAAATTAAATGCCTCTTATTTTCTTATATTTAGCTGCTGTCATCCCGTAGAACGATTCCTGTGACTGCAGTGAAATTTGCTCTATTCCACGTTTATCCCAGCCAACCTGAAGTAAACATGAATCCATGATAATCTTAAAGGCTGCAATACTGCAAAAGACATTAACAATGCAAACTGACTCCACAGAAGCGTAAACGTTTATCAGTTAATATAATCTGGAGAACTTTGTTCTTCATGCAGCAACAGCTCAAAGAAAAGTAATTTTTATTCCAGCAGTGTGATGTTCAGCTGTGAGTTTAACAAAATTCAAAATATTTCATCAAGTTATGGCATGGACATCCAATTACAGTTAATATACATACGAGCTGCGCCACTCTTTTAAATTGTTTCTTTCATGAATGGTCAGATGGTCCATTGCAAAGGATGGACCAGCGTATCCTCTGCTAAAGGAAGCAAGTAAGGTAGCATTGAAACTCCTTTCCTTAGTGCTTGGAGAACTGGAAACACTGATTTTTACTTTCATCTACTTTCAAAAGTAAAAATGCACTCAGACTGAGAAATGAAGAGTAGTGTCTTTAGAGGACATTTCTGTTTTCTTGTGCAAAGCTCACTGAACCCTGTGTAGTGTTAACATAAAGATAAAGTAATATTAGTTGAGGGGAATACAAACTTTAGTCTGACTTTAGTTTAAAGAAGGAAAAAAAATCTTTATTTTATATATTGACAGGAAAATGCGCACAGTCAGGGGTCAAAGTGGATTCAGCAGGAACCTAAAATCAGCTGCAAGGTTCAGCGAAAATAGAGCTGGAGTAGATTTTCTTACTGTACAGGCTGTGATCACATGACCTGCTTCTGACCTCCAGTTTGTTTAGCAGCAGGTTTATGAACAAACAAGTAAAGAACAGATAGCTGAAAATTGTACTTGGGTACAATAAATTATTTGTACTTCGTGCCTGTCTCGTTTAGCAGCAATCAGAATTATTATTGCCCAGCGGATTTATGTTTCCAAGTGGATCATTGCAGCTTCGCCATACTGGTCTACGTGATTGATCTTTATTATTATTGGTTAATTATATTATTATTTTTTTAGTTAGTTGTTTAGTTATTTAGTTATTACAATCGGAACAGACATGATGGGGGATAATAGGAAAAGGAAAGATGTAGACAAGGCAAGTTCGAGAAAAGGCGAGAGGAAGAGGGGCAGAGAGAAAAGACTAAAAATCAGCTTGAAGAAAAAAAGAAAACAAGCAAGAAGAGAACAACACAACAGGGAGACCACAGCAACATCTAGATAAGTATAAGTAACAATAAATAATAACTATTGAATGTTACTGACCAGCACACAAGACCAACCACGCATGGTATGCTTAGAGGCAGCAGCCAAGGAAGATAGTGTGTCTGAACACCTGTGTGCACACCTGTGTGCGTCATTGCGCTTGCATTCAAAAGGTTTCTCCATTTAACAGTCTGGTGGTGGGTGTGGAGAGTTTACTTCTCCCCTTTGAAACCCAGAGACAGTCTTTAGAGAGAAAGAAAGAGGAAAAGGTTCCCAAGAACAGCAGCCTGCCCACATCTTACCCAGCATGCACTAAAAACTAGGGGTGCAACGATATTCGTATCGATATTGAACCGTTCGATACAGTGCTTTCGGTTCGGTATGCATATGTATCGAACAATACAACATTTGTAATTTATTTTATCAACTTTCCTTCTGACGATGCTGTCTGTGTTGAGCGCTCAGTGAATCTGCGTTCGACTACTCCGCCTAGGCTGCACTGTCGAGCGCAGATCCACTGAGCGCTCAACACAGACAGCATAGTCAGAAGGAAGAGCGCAGGGCAAGCTAGCAAGACAGAAGTTAAGCTCTCTTTGCAACATTCAGATCTGGCGTTTGGAATTATTTTGGTTTTCATGTGACGTATGACCCTGAAGGTAAGCGAGTCATGGACTAAAGTAAAACAGTATGTTGGATGTGCCATGCAATGCTCAATTACATGGGTGGGAACTAGTGTGTTAGCGCAGTTAGCTCGTTAACGTGTTGGCCGTCTAGCCCCACACACGGGGCGATCGGCGGTAGCTCGTTAACGGAGATTTGCCGTGTTGTGGCGTTAAGGTCATTTCAACGAGATCAACCTGAAAGCACTAGTGGGAACACAACGAATATGACTGCACATTTACGCCGACATCATCCTAGTGCAAAGACAAAAACAACAAGCATGCTACTAACTTTAGCCGAGTCATTTAGACAGCTGTTAGCACATGATTCTCCTTATGCTGCTGAGAATATAGCCCAGAAGAAGCGGATAGTATAGCTTTTATTTTGGAAAGAGACATTTCTCTGTAATAAACTCTCTTTTCCAAAGATGAGTGATTCCTCAATCAGATACAGGGCTTGCAATATCGCTAGCCCGACGTCCCGGAGCTAGCGATTTTTTCAGTCGGGCTACCAAAATCTATCTCTTCCCTGCCCGTCGGGCTATTTTAGAAAGGAAAAATATATGTCAATGCTTTTGCATTCTTTCAGAAATGTAGCTGGGTAATTATGTCATTGGCATCGGTGAGCCACTGTCAATATGTGACATATTGAAATCGCGTTTGAATTTGCGCTTGTTTTTTTGCTTTCACTTTGCAATCGTGCGAACTGTGTATAGAGAGCGACAGCACTGATCTGTGAGTGATGATAATTTGTGCACCAATTCCTCTGACATCGTCTTATTAATCGTTAGCTTACTATGCAAACATGACAAGTGAAATCTCCCGCAGCTTAAACATGTGAGAGGTTGACCGCGCAGAGAATCGCTGAGCTTATGTGAGTGTGTGTGTAAAAGCAGCAGCATATATATTTTAGTTCTGCTGAGCCAAATAAGACAGGTCAGGGTGAAGAAGTGACAGCCAAAGAAAAGCTTACCACAAAACGGAGAAGTTATGACAAATCAGACTATAAGGCAAAAAGAAAGTGCAGCTTTATGGTTTCATGGACAAAATAATTTCTGTGGCTGCAATATGACGAGCTAAATAACCAGGGCTGCACATAAGTGGTCCGCAGGTGCGCATTCGCTGTCAAAATAAAAAACACGCACAAGGGTTAGGGTTAAATTTAAAAACTGTACTTTTGAGTTAAAATATATATTTATAATTTTAATAAATGACAAATTAAAAAGGCATGAACATTTTTTTTGTATCGAAAAAATATCGAACCGTGACACCAAAGTATCGAACCGAACCGTGAATTTTGTGTATCGTTGCACCCCTACTAAAAACCCAGTGATGAGATAATGTTACATTTGGCTTTTAATTAGATTTGTGCTGAACGTTTGATGGTGCTGTTTTATGTATATCTGTTTTTATATCACTGTGAAGCACTTTGTGATTTCTATCCTGTGAAGAGTGATATATAAATAACTTGAAATTGAAATTTGAAATTGAAACCAAGAGTTCTGCTTTGTTATCATCAAGTAGACAATGCAGTCAATGAATCTGACAAACATGGAACATTACACTGCATAATGATGAGTTTTGCATTTGATGGTAAATTTTCATTTTCAGTTACACGATTATCCAAAAGTATCATGCATGTTGTGATAGCATTATTTTGTGAGCTATTCTTTGATTCCCAGCCTGAATCATTGCAAATGATTAAAGTGTGAAGCAGTTCATAACTGCATCCGTAAATGGCTGTTTTGTTATGCAGATTGGACCATGGTGGAGAGCAGAGGCTGAAACCAGGCTTAAAGAAGTGTAAGTGATTTTACTCAGCTTATTCTGACATGTCACAGAAAAAATATAAAAAACAATTGAATTCAATTGTATTTATCTACCAGGAAATGCCCAAGGTGCTTTATACTGTAATGTTAAAAAAAAAACCTACAATAATACAAAGAAAACAGAGAAAACCCCAACTATCACAGAGTGCCCTATGAGCAGCACTTTGGCGATAGTGGGAAGGAAAAACTCCCTTTTAACAGGAAGAAACCTCCAGCAGAACCAGGCTCAGGGAGGGGCGGGGCCATCTGCTGTGATTGGTTGGTGTGAGAGAAGGAAGACAGGATAAAGACATGCTGTGGAAGAGAGACAGAGGTTAATAGCAAGTATGATTCAATGCAGAGAGGTCTGTTAGCACATAGCGGTCGTGTCCAAATTCATGGGCTGCATCCTCCTGAGGACCCGGCCTTCGTGGTCTACGTGGGCCGGGTCCTCAGGAGGTCGGGTAGGCCGGAAGTAAACAGCTGTGAAATGTGACGGTCTAGCCTTCAGATTAGCGTCACCGCTGTCTGGGTGGAGTTAATAAACTCGGCCGTCTGCTCCTTGCTAGCTAAAATATAACAGGACACTGGAGTAAACTCTCGACCGTCTCACACTTCTGTTTAATCAGTTTTCTGTTTGATGTTCAGCTGTGTGGAAACCATAACTTTGATCTCAGCCAAACCGATTTACTCACAAACAAATGAAACACTGAAAAAAGCCAAACAATAACATGTTTAAGTTATCTAAGTGACTCATATATCATGCTTAACCTGAGTAGCCAAAGACCGCGGTGATCTGAAAATGATGTGCCGGGGGTTTGCCATTCTCGGCGGCTTTAGTGACCATTGACCATCCCAGCTAGCTATCGAGCTGGTGGGTAACAGACGTCTCCGAAAACCTCGAAGCACTTTTGCAAATATGTGACATCTTGATAAACAGAGCAGATATTTGATGTTTACACAGCTACATTCTGCCTGAAAATATGTTAAACGTTTATTTTGTGACCCAGAAAGAGTAATAAGAGTAATATTAAAACTTAGTAGCAGCCGCCATTGTCGGAAACTTGAATCGGCTGGGCCGCGCTATGGATTCTGGGATATGGTGGGCCACGAAGGACACACCAGACCCATCCTTCAAATTCGGGGAAAAGGAGGACGCATTTGTCGGCTGCATTCAGAAGAGTCCAACAATTTGGACAGCCTTCGTCACGTTGCTGTGATGCAATCGGCCCACAAATGCGGCCTCAGGAGGATGCAGCCCATGAATCTGGACACCCCCAGTGAGTGAAGCTGAAACACCCAGTGCATCATGGGAATCCCCCGCAGCCTACACCTGTTACAGGAAAATGATCCATTCATATGAATCTGCACTTGTGGGTGTCTTTGAGAACTCCCAAATAACACACTGCAATGATGTTTTGATTCAACGGTACTTTGTTCCTGGCACACCAGTTTTTTTGATGCACATTTCTGAAGCCGCCGTCTCCAGCAGCTCCATTAGGTTTTTATTTGTGCCATCTGCAAATAAAACTAATTTTGATATATCGATACCTAATGAGTAGTTTTGGACCCAGTACAGAACCTGGTGGAATACCTGATGTCCAAGCATAATGAGGAACATTCTCCCAACCTCACAAACCGTTTGCTGTCACTTGAATACTTGAATTTTTACGGTACAACCTCCGTGGGATCCCGTGCCACTCAGGTTCATGAATTAACAGTTCATGATCAACTGTATGTTTTTTAAAGATCTTGGAATATTTGCCCGCACACTGTTAACAGAAACGAAACCAGTTAATGTGATTTGCTGTGTTCTTTGTCTCCATCAGATGCCTGCGAGCTGCAGATAGACCCAAACACAGCAAGCCGAGCCCTCAGATTGTCCCACAACAACATGACGGTGACAGCGTCAGACTTTCAGTTATATCCGAATCATCCAGACAGGTTCGACAGTTGGCCCCAGCTTCTGTGTGAAAATGAACTGAGCGGTCGCTGTTACTGGGAGGTGGAGTGGAGGGGACTAGTGGACATATGTGTGAGTTACAGAGGAATCAAAAGAAAAGGCAACAGCCCTCGAAGCAGGTTTGGAGGAAATGATCAGTCTTGGAGTCTGAGCTGCTTTCTTGACCGCTACGCTGTCTGCCACAACAACCAAGGCAAAGAGATGTACTTCCCTTCCTCATCCTCATCCTCATCCTCTTTCTCTAAGAGAATAGCAGTGTATGTAGACTATCCTGCCGGCATTGTGTCCTTCTACAGAGTCTCCTGTGACAGTCTGATCCACCTTCACACCTTCAACACCACCTTCACCGAGCCTTTGTATGCAGGCTTTGGCTGTGACTCCAGGCTGGGCTTTAACCTGATGTTTAACATCCAGTCCTCAGTGTCTCTGTGCAAGCTGTAGGAGGATGAGTGTAAATGATGAGTATGAATCGGTCAAGTTCGTGCACTTTAAACACAACAAATAACACCTTATCATAGTAATGCATTTTTGTTTTTTTACTGATTAACAAGAGTTGGAAAAACTGCCAGTTCTTCTCAGAGTAATGCACAATATTGGGAATAGAGAGTATACAGCTGTGTTATAAGCCCTTTGCCCAGCTTTGACCAAGGGCTTATAACACAGCTGTATAAAGCCAAGGAAACATCCTAAGAACACAGGAAACAGCAAAATCCATTAAAAACTGTGGAAACAAACTGAAGACTGAATGTGGGGAAAAGGGTTTGTTTGTATGGTAATAAAACGTAGAGGTCCATCACGCATAGAAATAATCATCCTGCAGTCCTCACAGGTTCAGCATTGATCACGTGTTGTTACCTCTCCTGCGAAGTACAGACAAGCATGCAAGCAGGTTTCATGGACTTCATATTTTTGTGTATTGACTGTAAAAACTGTATTTCAGCTTCTGTTGTGTTTCATAATCTTCAGTAAGTATGGATCCATGGAGCATCCACCATGTCACCATGACTACGCTCCGCCCAGGAAACTTTCAGACCAGGTCACAACCTATGCATGCATGTTTTTTTTTTAATGTAGTATATATATATATATATATATATATATATATATATATATATATATATATATATATATATATATATATATATATATATGAGACCAAGAGTGAGAAGGGGGCGCCTCGCTAGCAGAACAAGAAAGCTTTGGGGGGAGATCTTGGCCTTGATTTCTTTGACCTTATCAACAAAAAATTCTTAATTCATCATGCCTCTATGAGATTTAATATGAAGAGTATTTATTTAGAGCTAAACTTAAGTACAGGTACGTCCTCGACAAACACAAGGTCCAAGGTACGGCCTTTCAGATGTGTTGGTCCAGAAACACGTTCAACAAAGTAAAAGGAATCAGATACAGATCTAAGTTCAGCTGTTGAGTTTGATGCTTCCCTCATCAACATGTTAAAAATCCCCAAGAATCAGAACGTTCTCAAAATAATAATAGAATAATAATAATAATAATAGAATAGGCCAGCAGGGGGAGAAACACAATAAAACATGTTCATAGAGCCAATCTTAATCGTTCGCACACTGCCAGATTCTCCCAGGTGTGCAGTCGGCCTTGGCAAGTGATGAAAGTAATATGTGGAGCGCAGACAAAAATGGTGTGCTAAGAAAACAACCATTCAAACCACCACTGCCCAGCATGCTTCTGATCATCCCACAGGTCTGGCTACATCGTTTTATCCTGATGCTACAGTGTAGCTAGTGGGCCCCACAACATGATTGAAATGAAGACTTGGGTTGGAGCAGGTGGGGTGGACTGTGTATCAATATTCACAACAACTGGTGCGAATATAGATAATATAGATATAGGTAATAGTAAGACCGCAGACAATTTTCCATCAGAGGAAACACACTGGATGGAGTCTATTCCTACTTGAGTCCCCCTCCCACAGCCGGGAACATCTGACCACCACTTATCCTCATCCCAGCCTATACTCCCCTGAGAAGAAGAATCAACCTAATCAGGTCAAATAGACCCAGTTTAAAAACTGGAGAGATAAAGGAATTACATCGATGTGTGGTATTGTAAAGGAAGATGAAATTATGAGTTTCCAAACTTTAAAGCAAACGTTTCATTTAGAAAACCGAGACCACGATAGATACTTGCAGTTAAGAAACTTCTATACTCGAAGCATTAAAAACCAAACAGCTACTACAGCGAGGCCACTTATCCAACTCTTTGTAAATGCTTATAAGAAAGGTGTAATCTCACAAATATACAATCGTCTTCACGATCTCAGCGATTATTCAACAAAGTATATAAAAGAACGATGGAAGAAAGAGGAATGGCAGAACATCTCTTCTTTTCATTGGAAAAGTACAAAATCACACATATGGAAGTTCTGCTGGAAAAGTTTTGCTGGTTTTTCATCAGCCCAGCTATAACGGCACATTATGATGACGGAAGTTGTGAATGTTGGAGGAACTGTGGCTACGAAACAGCACACCACTACCACATATTTTGTAAGAATATTAAGAACTACTGGAGAGGAGTCCACAAAGTGATGCAAAACATATTTGGTACATATTTTGATTTCAAACCCATATTTTTAGGATACAAACCCTCAGGCATGAAGTATAGATAAATACTTACTTGGTGTGCAGCTGGCTGCAAGTAAAAAGGCACTGACCAAAAGATGGCCAACACAGGATCCACCAACATTAAACAGCTGGATTGATGTAACTTTTGAGATTTATAAGAAAATATTACTTTTTTTGTGAACTTTGAGTGTGAGAAATTTGTAAAACACTGGGGAAACTGCTCTGTGAGTCCTGTGAGGCCTGATATCGCTGATATTCATCATCGAAGGAACGGTTGTTTCAGTTTTTGTTTGTTTATTTTGTTTGCTTTTTATAATAACATGTACTAATGCTCTGTCACCATCTGCTACTGAGTGTGTTGGCTTTTCAGCTGCCCTCTCTCTGCATGGATATAGTTACAAACTGTATCTGTCTCTACATGTGTTTGTTTTGTTGTTTGTTTGTGTTTTTTCCTTCTCTTTCTCTTTTTTTTCATACCTGCGTGAAGGAAAAGTACTTGAAGTGATCCAGACTACTGTACATATGAGTCTTAGAACAAAGGAAGCCGTCAAATACTGTACGTTTTATTTTATGCATAACTTCAATAAACACTTAAATTTAAAGAACAAAAACTAATCAGATCAAACTCAAGAGCGTTGAAGCCTGCACAGAAAGATCAGTCACTCGTTTGCAGGACTGCTTCAGTGCCACAGAGTACAGAATACGTAAGAATCCAGGACCTGCAGTTATGTATGGACAACGTCACAGCTGATAAACACATCTATGTTTTATCCCAACAAGAAACCATGGATGATATGTGAAGTTCAGCCAGCAACTCTGCCTTCAGGGCAGAAGACGAAACACACATTCCTTGTGACTTTGATCCCATCAGTTTGCACAGATCCACTCACGGTGTCATTTCATTCAAGTAGTGTGACTGTTAGTTTGTCTTTATACACACAAGCTCAGCAGTTCTTCCAGTTTCATTATGTGTTTGGTATGATTACAATAACAGAGCTTATGTTATTTTATCATCTTTTTATGTTTAAGTTGTTTGTTGCTGGTTTTTAGTTTGTTTTTGTCTGTTTGGGAGCTGACACAGTCTCTGTGGAGACGGGTTTTGGGGGGGTAGCAGGAGGAGAGAAGCTGCAGAGAGGCGTGTAAGACTGCAGCTCTGCTTCCTGGTCCCAACTCTGGATACTCATATTTTGGGAGGTGTTGAAAATTTGAAAATGTTTGTTTTCAGTATAAATAAAGCTGGTTTAATCATTTTTGTATACACACTGCAAATGTGCTCATACGAGCTGGCACTCCTTTGAAGGTCGAAAGCTTCGTTCGGCGTGACGGTCCAAATTGATATATTGTAGGAGTGACACAGAGTGCAGGCCGTTGGTGGCAAACACGCTGACACACGGATAATGGTTAGAATGAGTCTTTGGGTTAGAGAGTCCGAGCAAGATATTCTGAACCAGAACGTAGAATCAGTACAAGAACAATGGAGAATAAAATGAGATTATCAAGGCTAGGCGGGAGGTGTTTTCCTCTTCTGCCTCTTACAGAGGAGCGAGCAGATACCGGACGAGGTCAGACGTGGACGGGGAGGGAGACAGCAGGACTGCCATATCCGTGCAGGAGCCAGAAAGCCATGATAATCTTTGTTTTTGTTTCACTATATAAAGTTATGAGGGTTATGAGGGTTATCCTTTTTGTGAACCAAATGCCAGATTTCACACAGACGTCCAGAGCTGTGGAAACTTGTAATTTCAACTGCCAACACAAATTAAATCTTTTTAACAGACAGAACTTTCTCCTGTAATTCCTTCTGAAAATATTGAACACGACAGAGGTTTGATACATTTGTTCATATTCCTAGAAATGAGAGCTGCTCCATCCAAAGTGGGATGGATGCCGTCTCTCCTAACAAGACCAAGTTTCCTCCAGAAGGTTTGCCAATTATCTATGAAGCCCACATCGTTTCTGGGACACCACTCAGACAGCCAGCAGTTTAAGGAGAACATGCGGCTAAACATGTCACTCCTGGTCTGATTGGGGAGGGGACCAGAGAAAACTACAGAGTCCCACATTGTTTTGGCAAAGTTGCACACCGATTCAATATTGATCACCTGTTGAGAGAAAAAGAAGAGAAAACAAGCACAAAAAAAAAAAAACAGAGCAACATACTAAACACAACACCATCGCATTAATCTAGCTAAGTGTAAACTGCAGTAAATACTAAATATTGAATGTTGTTGTGCAGCAAGCAGGACAGACAGCTCACAATGTGCTTTGAGGTAGCAGCCAAGAAAGGTGTAGTTTATGTCTATGAACAGTGAACACCCGTGTGCATACCTGTGTGGATCAGCGCGCTTGTATTCAAAAGGTTTCCCCATGTAATGGTCTGCAAGAGGGTGTAGGGAGCCATAGCCCCGCCCCCAGGGCATGAAGCAGGCATGGAGGAGATCCAGACATCCAGAGGCCCCAGAGTGCGAGAGCCCAAGGAGGAGCACCAGGGGGGCATCCGTGCCACCCTCCTGGGAAGAGCTGAGGAGAGCCCCAGACAAGGGGTCACCCAGTAGCCACGGAGCAGAAGCCAGAGGGGGCTGCACTGGTGTGCCCGCCAGCTGTGCCAGAATGAGCCGAGCTGCAGGCCCCACCAAGTAGCCACCGGGAGTGAGCTGGTACATACCTGAGCGCCCAGCCCTGGACACCAAGAACCACCAACGCACCGACCCCTGAGGGCATCAGCCACCAGCAGGGAGTGTGGAGAGATAGGCCTCCACACTTTGGACGGCCTGGGAGTTCCCAGAGAGGTGGAGTCTAAGACCCGACCTGACATGTAGACAGACACAAACATGCATTCCCACCCTCATGCACACATATACAAATACTCAACACTCACCCAATGTAAAGATAGACACAAATGGACACACAATCACACTCCCCAAACACACTCTATACCCCGGGTCCAGGTACCCTCACCCCCAGAGGGGGAAACGGCACCTAGACCCAGGAGATGTTACCCTTTCCCCCGGGGTGGAGGCAAGCAGACCGCCCCGACTCCGCAGCAGCAGGGAGCCCCCGCATCCCAGATCCCAATCGGATGGCCAAGACCTCCTCTGAGCCCCCCCGCCCCAATGGCCAGCAGAGAACGGGGGTGTGTGAAGACCCCATACCTCCCTACAGGCTACATTTATTAAAAGAACCATTAATGCTAAAAGAAGCATAGGCCATGTTGCTTGGTTAGAGATATTAGCTGCTATGTAAAAGTTTGTAATTAATTAAGTGCTACACAAACCCCACTGTGTGTAACAGGAAGTGGCACAATGAGATAAAGAAGTGAAACAGCAGTAATGACAGCGCACACAGAAGCCTTTAAAGAGTCCTCTTTCTGCTCATGACGAAAGTGAAACCGCTCGACTGCTGATAAATGAACCCTTGGTGTGCGGGCATGACGAAACAGAAGGACAGAAGAAAACGGAAATGGACATTTAAAAAAATATGGAAGCGTTTCACAGAAAACCAAGTTAAATGAAAACTCTGCAACGCACAACAGCACTGCTGCTGTGCACGAGCATTTAAAAGAGAAAGAAGTCCAGGTCAGGGACAGTCTCAAACTCACAGGTTCAGGTTCAGGGGAACTGACGCTGATGGCTCGATGATCCAGCGAAGGATGACACGGGTCCGCCGTCATAAATAGTGCTTTCACGGTTTTTTTAGTGCACGCTCTGAACACTTCGATGGCACACTTGTTCTTGGAGGCGACCTCAACCTTGGACTAAATGAAGAAATGGATACAGCATACAGTTCAGCAGGAACTCAGCGTAACTGGCAGTCCACAAATATAATCAAACAGTATATGAGCGACTTTGGCCTTTGCGATGCATGGCGCTCCCTTCACCCCACCAGTAAGGAATATACTTTTTTCTCGCATGTTCATCACTCCTACTCTCGTCTGGATTATTTTCTGGTCAGCAGCTCACTGCTGAGTGACATTTCAGACACTGAGATTCATCCTATAGCTGTCAGCCATCATGCTCCTGTATCTTTAACACTAATGCACAAGAATAATACTACGCCAAGTAAAAACTGGAGATTTAATACATCACTTCTTAAAGATGAAGACTTTATTAAATATTTTAAAAAAGAATGGACTTCATATTTGGACTATAATGACACTCCCGAAACATCAGCTTCTGTTCTATGGGAAGCAGGGAAAGCTGTGATGAGAGGTAAAATAATTTCTTTCTCATCACATAAAAAGAAAAAAGAAAACAAAAATATTCAGGAATTAGAAAAAACATCAAATCACTAGAAGAAGCCTACGCGTCCCACCAAGATCAGGAAACATTGAACAAAATACGCAAAACAAAACTAGAATTAAATGAGATAATTGATAAAAAAAACAAAATTCTTAGTACAAAGACTACGCCTACAAAATTATGAACATGGTAATAAATCCGGTCAATTTCTAGCAAACCAGCTAAAAATAAAGAAAGAAAAAACAACTATATGTGCTGTTCAAGATTCATCTGGGAACACAATATATGATCCGATACAAGTAAACAACATTTTCAGGGATTTCTATAAAACGTTGTATTCACCACAAATAAACCATCTAAAAAGGAAATTGATCAGTTTTTGGACAACATAACTCTTCCAAAATTATTAGACTCTCAAGCAATGGCACTGGATTCACCACTGACACCAGGTGAACTCCAGGAAGCCCTGATAAGTATGCCCAATAATAAGGCTCCAGGTCCAGACGGCTTTCCTGCAGAGTTCTACAAAGAATTCTGGACGATTCTGGCACCAGTTTTTTACACGTTGTTGGAAATCAAAGAATGAGATTTCTGACTGCAGACTGGATACATCTCGGAAGGGCTAGCTCGGAATAACATCTCTGGGCGCAAATTGGATGACATCTCAGGGAGGCACACTGCCGTGAGTTCTCAGAATCGGCTCCTTGAGCACAAGAAATGACAACATCACAGAACGCAAGTATGGCGAAGCTCGCGGCTCTCCAACGGGAGATTGAGAGACCAGTGTTGGACTGTAGAGCTGCTTTGAAATTCATATGAGCTGTTCACACTAAAGTACCTTAACCCAATTTCCCTCGGGATGAATAAAGTATTATCAATCAATCAATCAATACATCACTTCAGAGTCACAGTGCTAGCAACTGAAGATCTGTGTACATTTGACAAGCTGACAAGCTGCATACGCAGAACACAATGCACTTTAAAAAAGGGGGGAAAGCATGTTATAGTAAATAGTAACCCAAAGGAGCATGTTTTGAGGCGTGGTCCCACTCCTGAAATTCAGATACTTTATCTCCAATTAAGGAAAAAGTGTTTGATGAAATAAGGTGAATATGCTGGTGCATAGTTACTACTCACATCAAGAAAACGAGAGGTAAACTGAACCAAGGATTATTAGTAACGTTGTTGCTCTTAAAAACATTGATCTGATCTGAGGAGGTGGAAAAGTACTGGTTTTGTCTTGTATGTTTTGATGAAAGGTGCATAATGTTTTTCAATGAAGGTTTAGATAAAAAGCAGGGTCTCACGATGGTTTCACCCCAAACCTCTGCTCATAATGACCCCTTTTCACACCTTGGCTCATGTGATGCGTCACGTGACTGATAATGGATCAGCTACCCTCTTAAAGCACAGTCCCACTAGAGTTTAAATACCTAGGACTCTCCACCATTTGGTCTTAGGACTGAAGAAGCTTCTAGGATGAAATGTCCAGTCGCTTTTCTTTACTAGTTCCTTAGGTTACCAAGACCTGGATGACTGAGAACCTGCACAGATGAATCCCTCTTTAGTTTGACATTTTATAAAATCCTCTTATATGCATAGGTCAGCAGATTAAGCAGGTATTTGTCTAAGCCAATTTAAAATGGCTGAGCGGATTTGTACAGTTTAGCTTCCCTCCAGATATCCTGTTTTCAGTCTTTGTGCTAAGCTATGCTGGATCTCCAAGTGTGTAAAAGCAAGAATGGCAGATGGTTTCAGCATTATCCAGCAAGCTCATGTCCTCTGATACATTATGAGGCATCTCAGCTGGTTAGCATGAGAGGGAGAAGACACTCCTCTGAAGACACCCACTTCCGGCTTGAGTGAACACTGGCACATCTGGCTGCCGCTACTCACTCCCAGATAGCAAAATTGGTATGGCCCAGATCTGCCCACACAATGTGCTGACACATGGCCCACACACCACAAAGAATGACGGCCCTTTGGTGGGCCAGTTGCAGACACACTGGTGGTCCTGTCGTATCGATCTTTTGTGATATGACGGTGTATCACAAAAGATTGATATCAAACTGATCACTTGACCCATATTACGTTACTCGCTCTTGGAGTGAATCAACAAATGGCGAAACAACAGCTGTTTTTTAGGGAGTCTCAGCTCACACGTGTGTTTATTTCATATTTTCAGTTGTTTCCCTCCACGGCTAAACAAACTCTCTAATCCGGTTTCAGTTAAGTACTGATGAACACAACACTGGACATAAGGAGCTTCTTTCAAAGAAGAAACTCAGGTAGATGTTATTTTATATATTATGCTTTGGATGTTGTTCAGTATATTTCTCTGCAAAACAAGAGGAACTTCAATACACAGCAGTATATTCACAGATACATATATATTCATATTAAACCAGATATTTACACTTTAGGGAAAACATAAAAACATTTTTACTGTTAAACCTAAATTTAGTGTAAACTTGTTTTGTTTTAGATAAATAAACATTGAAATATCTTTTGAATTAGTTAACGTCAGAATAAAGAGAGAGAGCAGGGGCGATTTCAGCCCATTTGAATCAAAGCACCCCCAAAAAGTTCTTACTTTGACAATATTTGCTGTTTGTGGGACACACTACTAAAAATACAAAAAGCATACAGTACTTAATTGAGATGGAACATTTTAACAACAAAAGTATAGATACCCCCCCTCCCAAAATGGTTTGCTCCAGCTCTCCCCTGCTCTGGCTCTAGCGCCGTTGCTGCCAGAGGATGGTGGCTGAGACGCAGCAGAGCGGAGGTGGAAGAGCCTGGCTTAAAACAGGACGCTAGCTGCCTTTAACCTTGCGTTACTCTTTATATAGTTGGTAGGAGTCGGGCCATGTTTCTTTTTAGCTGAAAAACATGACACCAGGTAACCTGCAGTGTGGGAAACCTGTTTCCCCACGATGTTTGCTGCCCTACAATCTGTCCTGTCGCTCCCATTGAAATGTATACAGCCTATTTAAAATCTAAAACTTAACATTATCTGTAGCCTGCTGTTGTTACCACTGTCCTGTTTGAAAAGGAATGAGAGAAACTGCTTATTTTGTCATATGTGCCGATATTAAACCCCGGAGCCACATTCAGGTAAAAGTGTAAAATCAAATGATCTGTCAATAAAGGATAATGTTGGATCAGTGTTTCAATATTTATATCTTTTATTAGATGTACATGTGGTTTGGTTATTTGCCTTTTGGTTGAAAGTACACTGAGAGAGGACTTTATTTATTAGTGATCTTAATAGTATTTTTTTTATCTAATTGAATCCAATCTATTTGTGTATGATTGTCAGTCCAAAGAGGGAGAGAGGAAAGAGGGAACGTGAGGAGAAAGTACAAGGTCAGGAAGAACCAGGTAAGGACGCAGACAGGGAGCAGTGACAGGCAGAAACTGTTAAACTGCTTGAGAGAGTTGATCACCAACAAGTGATAGACAGATTTGCCAACCTCAAGGTGAGGCCACATAGGTTAAAATAAAAGGAAAAGTCTATAGAGCCATAGTAGCAATAAGATCTTTTTTTGGTACGTTGTACCACAGGCAAAGTTGCCTCCATTTTTATAATTTTTTTAATCAATATTTTGTACATTTCAAGGACTCTGTTTTTGGAGTGTATTTTTATATATTTTAAAATGGTAACTGGCCTGTATCTGTATAGCGCTTTACACAACCAGTCATCCACCCATTCACACACACATTCACACACTGGTGATGGACACTGGCGTCACCGGGCCCTCTGACCACCACATTCACAAATGTGAATCTCTGTCCAAAAAATCCACTCAGTTTACTTCTTACTCACTATGAGCATCATTCATTACTCTCCCCAGTAATTAAGGTTAAGATATGTACCAACATAAGCATCAATAACAGTAAATAATAAATATTGAATGTTTCTGAGCAGCACACAGGACTGATACTACACGGTATGCTTAGGTGCACACAGGTGTGCGTGAGCACGGTACTATTCAAAAGGTTTCTCCACGTAAGTGTGTAATAGTAGGTGTGGGGAGCCCCGCCCCCGAGGTTAGAAGCAGGTATGGAGGAGATCCAGGGCCCAGGCATCTAGAGGCCCCTAAGAGACGAGAGCCCAAAGAGGACCACCCGAGGTCCCCATGATTTCCACAACATGTATTTTTTCATGTAGTAACTTTATGTGTGTGGGCTGCAGCGCCTCACTGTGGAACGATGAAAGAACTGCAGTTACTGTTTCACAGCACTGTAGAAGTCGACTGTATTTTAACGTCAGTTATTCAGCCTTTTATCTGAGTGACAAAAAGAAAGTTAAATGATCCCATCTGACTGTTTTCAAAGAGCAATAACACCGACGATGAACAAAGTACTTCATCAGCACCACTAATGTTTCTGGTGCTTGCTCTCATTTCAAATGTCAGTTTCTTTGTTGCAGATGTTTGTTGGATGAAATCAGCTCAGATCTCCTGCGCTGCTCTGGCTGAGTGTGAACCACTGTCTCTGTTAACAGCTTTCACACAGGGAGTGGGTCCTCCCCTCACGACCTCTGACCCGGCTGGTGTTTACATCAAAGACACACATTTGTGTGTCTGTGTGCTGCAGTCGGGGACATTTGAAATACATTTGATATACTATAAAATTCTATAGATCACTTTTATCTACATTTTTATACATAAATTTGGCTTCACTGAACAGGTTTGAAAGGTCTGTTGAGGGTTTTAGGTTTTCAGTGACCAACACCAATATGGGTGGGGGTGGGTGGTGTGGGTGGTGTCATCAGATAAGCAGTTGCCTCATGTCAAGTTTCTTTTTTAGGTTGGTGAAGAGAAAATCTGTATTTACTCTCACACACACGCACACGTTTTTGTCCTTTGCGAGGACGTTACACTGACTTTTGACTGACATCTTGAAGACCCTGAAACACTTGAGTACCCATTAACCAGCGCTGATGTCACCGCCTGCAGCTGTGACGGTTCATCGTGCGGCGCCCTGCAGTTCCAGTCAGAGGAGGGTCAGAGGGAGGACCCGAGCTGGAAGCCGTCACATGGGCACAGTTAGAGTTAAGTTTCACTTCTGTGCTGCAGAAGAAGGACGATGGAGGGTCTGAGGGGTCTGCTGGTTCTGGTTCTGGTGCTGCTCTCTGTGCCGCGTTCAGGTGAGTCCAGACGTGGAGCTTTCCCTTTAAACCTGCTCAGCAGATGTGAGTCTGCGTCACTCTGTGATGCTTTTGTATCATTTTAACTGACAGTGAATCATATTTGACAACATGGAGGTGATAATGGTAATAATATTAATACATTTTATTTAGAAGCGCCTTTAAAGATCCTCAAGGTTTCCTCACATTAGTGTAACAAAATAAAAACAACTATGGGATCACGATGAAGGGTATGAAATTCTAGATGGTTTTAAGATGTGATTTAAAATTTATTGAGAGAGCTGGTGGTCTGGAGATCTGGTGGAGGTGCATCCAAAGTATGGGCTCTGAGTTTCGTGGTAGTCAGGCGAGCAGGTGGAGCAGACAGAAGGGAAGCTGAAGAAGAGCGGAGCGTACGATGGAGTGAGTATGTATGAAGATCAGGTAAATATGGAGGAACGAGGTTATGAAGCGCTTTGAAAGTGAGAAGCAGGATCTTGAAATTGACACGGAGGTGAACTGGAAGCCAGTGGAGCTGTTTAAGAACAGCTGTTATATGTTCAGTGGATCTAGTTCTGGAAATAATACGAGCAGCTGTGTTTTGAACCAACTGCAGTTTATGGAGGGATTTATGAGGCAGAGCACAGAGAAGAGAATTACAGTAATCTAAACGAGATGTGACGAGCATGGCGGTACTGTTTGAGGTGAGTGAGGGACTAAGGCGGTTAATATTAGTGATATTATTTATCTGCGCTGTGAAGGACAGAGGGCTGTCAAGGATGACACCAAGACTCTTAACCTGCACCATCACCTCACAGTAACGGGGTCCTGGGTTCATGTGCACGGGTCCTCCAAACACCTGCAGGTTAAGTGATGATTCGGATTTAGGCGTCTACCTGGGAACTGGATAAACTGGATAGACTCCCAATCCTGTGGTACCAAAGCAGATGATGGACGAGCTACATGCACTCACGTACTGTGGCACATCATGAGTTCCACTTTGTTATAGTCTGTGTGAACGTGGTTAATACAGACAGTAACGATATCATAGATCAGTATCGTCCCTTCTGTGTTAACGCGACTGTTGCTTACGCCTTCGTTACGTGTCAGCCAGTGCAGCGTAACCCCCCCCCCCCCCACACACACACACACACACACACTGTGGACGCAGCTCCTCCACAGAAGGTAGAAAAAAATGAAACTGTCAGACCTGAACTCTGCCCCCTCACAAAGATTTGTGCTGCAAACAGACATGAATGACGAGTAAAGACATTAAAGTGAGCAGCACGTGAATCGCACAACGCTGTGAGGTGCTCGTAGTGAAGCTGCGGGACTAAAAACCTGAAAGCCGTAATAACAGAATCATGTTCTTAACATTGTGTTTTATACCTTTAATCCCACATTTTTATTTTATCATAAAAACTTGAAACAATCACGACCGTGAAGCCCGTGTTCATTCACAGCAGAGTCATGGTAAAAGTTGGTGTGAAGTATTTCAGTGTTGTACTACAACACACGTGTGACGTTTGTTCCAGCCTGGCCACAGGACGTTTTCCTGGGTCTGGAAGCTGTCGAGAGGGCTTCTTGGATCTGCTGAAAACAGAACAGGCCTGAGATGGTTTTAAGTGAAATAAACAGAAAAAACATTCAACTTTCACCAAAAACGGCCTTCAGTGCTCAGTGACTGCTCTTACTGCTTCACACTTCTACTGAATCAAGTTTTTAAGTGCAGGACTTTACTCTGTAGTGAAGTACTTTTACTCCACTACAGAGTAAAAGTACTTTAAGTGGAAGTACTTCACAAAAGGACCACAGCGGCTTGTAGCGTGACAGGTTCGGGTGTTTTCTGTGGAAAACACTCAAAGTGTAGAGTTGTTGGTTCAGGAGATCAGATCTAAATCTGTAAATAATCAACCTGAACAAACACACACACACGCACACACACACACTGTGTTTTAATTGTCACTTTGTCAGATTTTCATTCAGCAACAATCCTCCAGGTTAGCAGTTAGACGGACATCAATGACTCTGACTGTGAGACGAACATTAAACCGTCTTTGTGCTTCGTTTGCTTCTGTTTTTGGAAGTGAGCCTGAAAATTGTGCAACTTTCACTAGAAGCAAAAACAAACTTTCCCCTATGTCGACATCCCCCCCCCAAACACACACACACAAAGACAAACAAAGACTGATTAATCAAATAAAGCATGAAATGAAGCAGACGGCTCGAGCGGAGATGCTGCCTGCACGTGTGCACAGCAGCATGTGCAGCAGTCTCCCAGGCTTTCCTTACTAATGTTGTCTAACATTGCACTCTTCTACATCACAGGTTGGTTATTAGGAGAAAATGTATCTGATGATAAACACTGATGCTGGATTGTTTTTTTTTTGTTATTATTATTAGTCCTTTATTTATCCAGGTAAAAGTCTCATTTCCATGAGAGCATGTACCACATAAGTATATAACATTTAAAACAAATACAGTATCCCGTACAAACATGTGAGAAATATACAATAACAGATCAGTTAATTAATCAGATTATAACTGATCTCAGAGCAGTGAAAGCAGAGCAGAAGTTAATCACGTATGTTTAAAAGATCAGAAAAAGCTGCTCAGCTTGACCAGCTGCAGACACCGTTTACACCAGCACGCCAGTGAAATCATCAACCAGTCAAGCAAAGTCGTGCCTGTTTCCAACTGACGCCACAAGAGGGCAGTAAGCTAAAGGATGGCTGCAAACAGGCAGTGAGAGAAGCTTTAAGGGCCTGAGGTCACGTTCACTTTGGCAGGGTGTGATCACAAGCACTGCTTGCATTGCTTTCAATCTCCCTTAACCTTGATTCCAAAATGAAGCCAAAAATGTGATCTGAATAAATCACAAAACCCTTTGTTGAAGGTTTGAGGACAAAATGTCCCCGTAAACCATAAAGACCATCCATCCATCCATCTTCATCCGCTTTATCCGAGGCCGGGTCGCGGGGCAGCAGCCTAAGCAAAGAGGCCCAGACCTCCCTCTCCCCAGCCACCTCCTCCAGCTTATCAGGGGAACACCAAGGCGTTCCCAGGCCAGCCGAGAGATATAATCTCTCCAGTGTGTCCTGGGTCTGCCCCGGGGCCTCCTCCCGGTGGGACATGCCCGGAACACCTCACCCAGGAGGCGCCCAGGAGGCATCCTTGTCAGATGCCCGAACCACCTCAGCTGGCTCCTTTCGATGTGGAGCAGCAGCGGCTCTACTCTGAGCCCCTCCCAGATGGCCGAACTTCTCACCCTATCTCTAAGGGAGAGGCCAGCCAGCCTTCGGAGGAAGCTCATTTCTGCCGCTTGTATCCGCGATCTTGTTCTTTCGGTCACTACCTACAGCTCGTGGCCATAGGTGAGGGTAGGGACGTAGATCGACCGGTAAATTGAGAGCTTCGCTCTTACACTCAGCTCCCTCTTCACCACGACGGACCGGTGCAGCGTCCGCATTACTGCAGCTGCAGCCCCAATCCGTCTGTCGATCTCCGGCTCCCTTCTCCCATCACTCGCGAACAAGACCCCGAGATACTTGAACTCCTCCACTTGGGGCAGGAACTCATCCCCGACCCAGAGTGGGCACTCCACCCTTTTCCGGCTGAGAACCATGGCCTCAGATTTGGAGGTGCTGATCCTCATTCCCGCTGCTTCACACTCGGCTGCGAACCGTTCCAGTGCGAGCTGGAGGCCTTCACCCGATGAAGCCAACAGAACCACATCATCCGCAAAAAGCAGAGATGAGATTCTGAGGCCACCAAAGCGAAAGCCCTCCGCGACTTGGCTGCGCCTAGAAATCCTGTCCATAAAAATTATGAACAGAACCGGTGACAAAGGGCAGCTACAAAGGTAGCGATTCATGGAGAGGAATCGCTACCGTATCGTCGTGGAGGGGTTTGTGTGTCCCTGGGATTCCAGGGGCTATGTTGTCTGGGGGCTTTTGCCCCGTGGTAGGGTCTCCCATGGCAAATTGGTCCTGGGTGAGGGACCAGACAAAGAGCGATTCAGAAGACCCTTATGAAAATACCATCGAGGGAACAGTTTACCCTGCCCGGGATAGGGTTACCGGGGCCCCGCCCTGGAGCCAGGCCCGGGGAGGGTGCCCGAGGGCGAGCGTCTGGTGGCCGGGCCTTAGTCCATGGGGCCCGGCCGGGCACAGCCCGAAGAGGAGACATGCGCCCATCCTCCCGCAGGCCCACCACCCGCAGGAGGCACCATAGGGGTCGGGTGCATTGTGTGCCAGGTGGCGGCCAGGAGCGGAGGCCCTGGCGGACTGACCCCCGGCTGCCAAGACTGGCAATAGGGACATGGAATGTCACCTCTCTGGTGGGGAAGGAGCCTGAGTTAGTGCGTGAGGTTGAGAGGTACCGGCTAGATATAGTCAGGCTCACCTCTATGCATGGCTTGGGCTCTGGAACCAGTCTCCTGGAGAGGGGCTGGACTCTGTGTCAGTCTGGAGTTGCCCCTGGTGAGAGGCGGCGGGCTGGGGTGGGTATTCTAATATCCCCTCGGCTTGCTGCCGGTACGTTGGGGTTCTTCCCGGTGGATGAGAGGGTTTGTTCCCTGCGCCTTAGGGTCGGGGAACGGGTCCTGACTGTCATCTGCGCTTATGCGCCGGGTGGCAGTTCAGAGTACCCAGCCTTCTTAGAGTCCCTGGGGGTGGGGGTGCTGGAAGGTGCTCCACCTGGAGACTCTGTTGTCCTGCTGGGAGACTTCAATGCTCACGTGGGTAACGACAGCGAGACCTGGAGGGGCGTGATTGGGAGGAACGGCCTCCCTGATCTGAACCCGAGCGGTGTTTTGTTATTGGACTTTTGTGCAAATCACAGTTTGGCCATAATGAACACCCTGTTCGAACATAAGAGTGTCCATGAGTGCATGTGGCACCAGGACGCTCTAGGCCGTAGGTCGATGATCGATTTTGTAATCGTATCAGCAGACCTGCGACCATATGTTCTGGACACTCGGGTAAAGAGAGGGGCTGAGCTGTCAACTGATCACCACCTGGTGGTGAGTTGGATCAGGTGGCGGGGGAGGACGCTGGACAGACCTGGTGCACCTAAACGCGTAGTGAGGGTGTGCTGGGAACGTCTAGCAGAGGCCCCAGTCCGCAAGATCCAAATATAACTGAGTCTGAGTGACTCTTATAAGACGTAATGCTAGTGTTGGACTGTTATGTGTTCTGAATGGACACAAAGTTTCTCCTGTTTTCTCTGATTCGTGGTTGATTTTAAAATATTTCAAATATATATTTTCTACACAATAATAATGGAGCATGAGGCAAAAATGGTCTCATAAAGATGGCTAAGAACTCAAAGGTGTGTCCGTCGTTCATCTTTCCTGTCACCCTTGTGTGTGTGTGATTCTGCAGACTGTGTGAGGTGTTTCGCACGCTTCGACCTGAACACAGGTGAGTGTAATGAGGAGATCGGTGAGGTGGACGAAGACGACTGCTGTCAGAACCCAAACTATGGTTACATGGAAACAGACGGACAGTGTGAGTCCTGTGGGTGAGTACACACACACACACACACAGTAAAAACTGCTGATAACTGCTCCTCCACCAACACTGTGTTGTGTGTCTGTTGTGTTTTCAGTCTCCTCAAGTGGTCTTCTTGGTCATCATGGTCACTGTGCAACGTGCTGTGTGGGCAGGGAGTGAGGCAGAGAAGCAGGAAGTGTTTCGGTATCGACCAGTCAGAGTGCGAGAATGCTCCACTTTCTGAAAAACTGCAGACTGAACCCTGCAATGGCGTCTGCTGCGACGGTACACACAGAAACACACAGAAAAGTACACGTTGTGTTTGAATGTGCTAATTACCTGTGTGTGTGTGTGTGTGTGTGTGTGTGTGTGTGTGTGTGTGTGTGTGTGTGTGTGTGTGTAGATAAGGGGTGGAGCTCGTGGCTCGGCTGGTCTCCATGCTCAGTCACCTGTGGAGGCGTCGGAGTCAGGAAGCGAAAGCGAGAATGCTCCAGTCCTCCTCAGTGTCGCATGGCTTGCAGCGGTCCTTCAGAGGAAACAGAGAGATGTGCAGCTGAAAACACCTGTCCAGGTAACATTGATGTCATTCATGCTCTCAGGGTTCACAGGCTTATTTGTGTTGGGTTTTGGGGGGACAGGTGTGTTTCTGATAAAGGTCACAGGTAAGTGGTGTGTGTTACTTTTAAAGCGGTTCAGTAAAGTCTTTCCGATACTTAGTTCCCACCTGTCACCTGTCTCTCTGTCTCACCTGTGCGTTTCAGTCCACGGTGGTTGGTCCAGCTGGTTTGGCTGGTCTCATTGTTCTGCTACGTGCATCGCTAAATCAGATGGCGATGTCATCGTTCCCTCCAGGGTGCGACATCGCTCCTGCTCTAACCCCATCCCATCAGACAATACATCGCCACCTGGCAACAGTTGCCCTGGAGATGCGTTACAGGTGCAGCACTGTAGCGAGCTTCCCAACTGTGCAGGTGAGAGAGGAACCAACTCATGATGTGATCCAAAAAAGGTCAAAATTATCAAATTATCTGAGCTCTTATTGGCTGTCTCTGCAGAGGACGGCAGCTGGGGCGCGTGGTCTCCATTCAGGCCATGCTCAGTCTCCTGTGGGGAGGGGCTTCAGCTGTCAGAAAGGAAATGTGATAGCCCCGCCCCTCGATATGGAGGCAAAGTCTGCGAAGGGCCGAGCACTCGGAGCAAGATTTGTGAGAGTCCATGTCCAGGTAACACACACACTGACAAACACCTGGAGCCTTGGACTGCAACACACTCAGTGACGTTACTGCTGAAAGTCTCCCTGCTGCGTCTCGTCCACGCTTCCTGGACGTCTGAGCAGGATCCCTGTTTGCTGATGTTGTGGTGCTGTGGTTTAATGCTCCTTATCGATCTTTTAAAACACAAAAGCTGACGCTGTGTAAAATGTAAATAACAACAGAAGGATTTACAAAAATCATTAACACACATTTTACTCACAACAGAAAACATTCAAAATTAGGTCATATTTTCTTTTTATTAAAGTTATTTTATTAAAGTTTTACTCCGCATGCCGCCTCTCCTGGAGTTTGTACGCATGTCAGGTGACATGACACAGTTAGTGTTAGCGGGATCTCTGCGTCTCTAACAGTTGACGGGTTCTGGTCTGGTTGGTCGAGTTGGGGCGAGTGTTCAGGTTCCTGCATCCCGCAAGGCAGAGCCATTAGAAGGACTCGCCAGCGCGCCTGTTCTAACCCCGCCCCTTCATCCAACCCACCTGGTCAAAATTGTCAAGGTGACAGGCACCAGACAGAGAGCTGCAACCACCTGCCCTTCTGCCCAGGTACACCTGTGTGTTTCCCTACCTGTACAAGTCCTTTATGACTCCCCAGTAAATAAAAGGAGTCAGTAGCGCCCCCTGGAGTCAACACAAAGACAATAACTGGTTTTCGCAACTTTTTAAAAAAAAAAATCTCTCCATCAGTGAATGGAAGTTGGGGGTCATGGTCGCCCTTCAGTTCCTGTCCTGTTACCTGCGGGCTGGGACTTCAGGTATCAGCCAGGAGATGTGACAGCCCCTCCCCTCAACATGGTGGTAGCCCATGTCTGGGAGAAGCACGTCAAACAAAGATCTGCTCAACCAGACTCCACTGTCCAGGTTTGGTACCTCAGCGCAGGTGAAAGGAAAAGACTGCGGCACAAGCTTCTGATTCATGTCCAACTTGTGTGTTTTCAGTGGACGGCGTGTGGTCCGAGTGGTCCGAGTGGAGTGACTGTAAGTACCCGGGCGGGCGAGACATCCGCTGTAGGAAGACTTACGGCAGCCATTCACGAGTGCGCGAGTGTCTCCATCGGGCTCATAACGGGTCCATCTGCGAAGGCGACAACCTGACTGAGAGACGAGTGTGCTACCACATCAAAGGCTGCAACAGTGAGTCTGTCCTCAACTTTCAACACATTGTGTTGACTTTCTAAAGAAAGGCTGAATGAGCTACACCTCGTGTTTGGAAAGGCGAACAGAACCTGTTAGAGTAACATGGGAGACCGGTGTGGCCTCACTGCTGGAGCCTCTGCTGGCCAGTAGAGGAACTGCAGGTCCTGGTGGCTCACCGGCTTCGTTCTCAGGAGTTTTTGGAGGTTGCTGCTTTCTCATCACATTTTTGTGTTACAGTGAACGGCCGCTGGGAGGCCTGGACACCGTGGAGTCTCTGTGATCCACCCTGTGGCGAAAACTCGGTCCGGTCCAGGAAGAGAATCTGCAAACCTGATTACACCGGCTACAAGTCAGTTTACAGACTGGAAAACAAAGACACAGCAAACCAAATCAAATCCGTCGTACAGTTAAAAATCCAGTCGGGAGCTAAGATTTTAACATCACAGTGAGAACCTTAAGGTCTGAAGCCTTGTTTCATAGTCGCAGCCACAGTTTAACCACCTGTGAGCTCCAGGGCATCTTGGATGTTAGGTAATAGATGCTACCTGGGCTAATATCACCTGTGCACAGGCCGTTGTTAACGCAGATTTAAAAAAAAAGAGCAATAACAAAAAGCTAAAGCGTCACGGATGGTAGCTGGCTGTGGTTGAAGTACACGTGAGCTGGTCAGACTAACTCACTTTCACCGCTTCAGTGTTCACTCGGCTCTGTTAAAAACAGGTGAGGGCAGAAGAAGCAGATTTACACACTTTGGTCATCTTTTGATTCCAACCGCGGTTCGACTTCACTGTGTGAAGGAAAAACATGAGATCCAAACCCAAACAATGTTCACGGCAGAACACAAAACTTACCAAATATCAAAACGGAGACATTTTAAAATTTCATGACAAATATTAATGTCAGCAAAATATCCCAGAAAAAAGTTTCTGCAAAAAACTGAATGTCTCGTCTGCAGTACATTTCTGCAAACTCCGCTAATCTGGAGGAATAACCTATGATCTGCAGGCCGTCAGGCAGCAGCGCATTAAAAATAGGATGATTCGAACATTTGACATGTTTTCTGCACGTTACTGTGAATAAAATACAGGTTTACCCCTGCAGCCCTGTTCTCCGGCTTATCCGGGTTCAGGTCGTCAGTTGCTTTGAAAGTGAAATAAATCCAAGTACGACGGTTTTTAAGTGAAACTAGTGTCAAACTGCAGACGCCGTTCTGCGAATACTACAACGTGTGTTTGTGTGTTTGCAGCCTTTTCCCTCCTCGTTCGTCGGAGAAAGCTTCATTTTATGGGACACCAAAAGTCAACTGCGGCCCGTTGCCCGACGGCGAGCAGCAGGACCAGAGAGAGTCCTGCATCAACATCCCCGCCTGTGCCTAACCTCGTACATTACCAACAGTCCAGACGTCTGACTGCAGGCGGAGCTTGTGCTGCTGTTATTAGAATGATATCGTAGATTACATTTGACCTGTGAAGTCAAAACTTCAGCGGCGTGTTTGTAATGATGAGTTATTGTAATGGTTTCCAGCCTGGGGCCCAGGTGGCTGATGGGAGCAAAGACGCACACATCCAGCCACACAAATCTAACTTTTGTTGTGAAATGTTGGCTCGTTCTACCTGTGCTGAAAGTTTTGGTTCATTAAATGATTTCAAGTCTATTTTGGTCATTTTGAGTCATGACGGAGGATCGAATCCTCTGATGAGCTGCAAATGGATCCAGCTCATTGATACTGTAACCACGACAACAGAGAAGGGCACTTTCACCACAGCAGACTCGAAAACACCAATAACTGCACAATCACTGATGGCAACACAGATTAATTTACTCAAACTGTTGATTCTGTTCATCTGGTGACTCCTTCAGTCTCAGCTGACTGCAGGTTTCCAACCTTATAAGCAGTAGTGACTGAAACCCGCCCACTGAATGAAGCTGGGAGGTCCGTTTATGATCAATATCCAAATTGTCATCACCTCTGATCATTTTGGGATTTCCTTACCTGGATGCCTGAGCATGCATCAGCACATCAATTCACTTTGTTTGCATCAAGGTAATAATAGGTAAGACCTGGGGGGAGGAAGCAAACACTGAAGCTGGTTCAGAGGAAGAGTCGAATGAACAGCAGCTGTTGGTGAAGCTGCTCTGCTTCTCAGATCTGTGCGAAGCAGCGCCGTCAGCCTGGAGCTGAAACACAGCTGGAAGTTCTCGCTGTAATCTCGGACTTCTTTGTGCAGGAGGAGCGTTTTCAGGGCCGGACGAAGGTCCTTTAAAAAAAATGCTTTTATAAATCCATCAGCTCTCTGCCAGAGCTTGTGTTTTCTCTCATCCTCCCTCTCTGAGCCCGTTTCTGTTAAAAGGAAGTTTTTCCTTCCTACTTTCACTGAGTGCTGCAATCATCCGACCGCTCGGTCTCCTAACACTGTATCATCTCTCAGTTCTATATAAAGCACCTCGAGGGGCTGTTATGAATTAATAAAACACCGAACACACACATGTACTTTTACTTCTGTCACTTGCACAGACTTTTTACTGTGCAAAAGTCTTGAGCCTCCCTCACTTTTTCATATTTTGCAGTGATTTTGTGAACCGTGTTCATGAAATACAGAATATCAGTGAGGAACAGTTTGAATCACACGAACGAGCTGGTGTGAGCACAGTCTCAACTCCGCTTTCTCATAGCTCATCAGTTTATCAAAGAACAGCACTGACGTGCAGCTGAAACCATGACCGCGCCTCCACCATGCGTCACAGACGGCTGCAGACTCACTGTTGGACCTCCTCGGAGCCTCATGATGCTTGAAAGGTTCAAAGGTCAGAGTTCAGCGTAACAAAAAGATTGGTCTGAAAACAGTCAGGGCCAAGGACTGGACTGAAAGCCTTCAGAAGCTAAAGAAGTATTGGTCAACTTAAACAATCACTGAGTCGGCTCTTTGCAAACAGAAAGACATGAGGTGAGGCTCAAGACTTTTGCACAGCAGACTCTGGTTTTCAGGATTGCCTTTGGAATTAATAACAACAATAATAATAATAACAATAATAATGATGGATTGGATTTATAAAGCGCTTTACAATGCCACTATTCATTCACACACTGGTGGAGGCAGCTACAGCTGCAGCCACAGCTGCCCTGGAGCAGACTGACAGAAGCCAGGCTGCCATATCGCGCCATCGGCCCCTCTGGTGCCATCACCAGAGGGGCCGATTCCTGGAAGCATGGAACCTGTGTACAGATCAAAGAAGGAGAGCGCCTTGGTCCCGCCCACACTGTTTTATTAACAGGTGACAAGCACAGATTACTGCCCCCCACACCACAGACAACATGTCAGCACACCTGCAGGTGCAGGTTCACCCCCACGTTCACCGTTTGACATCATGGAAGTGCCCGCAGGGCACTCACATCCCAGCTCCAGTGTTCCAGTCTTCCCAGTGTCTGAATGCACTCAAGTCCAGTTCATCTGAACGCCAGCTTGTTCCAGTGCAGCTTGGGGAAGCTGTAGTTCAGTAGTCGTCACAGTCGTCGTCCTGTTTCTTCTTCTTTTCTTATTTTTTGGTAATGACGCCCCGACAGGCGGAGCGGTGGTCGCCTCCAGGATCCCGGCCGCCGTACTGAGCGCGCCGCCTCACACACCGACGTGTTACAGGCCAGATGCATGAAGGAAACACTCGCTGTGCTGTTCGTATTCAACTCCGATATTCAAACTGAGCTTCAAACACCGCCCGACCCCTCCACCTCACACCACACTTTTAATGGAGTCGCGTCGTTTCTGTCCGTTTCTCTGTAACTTTGAACGATTCTGTTTTGTGCGGTGGTTGGTCAGGTGTGCAAAGGTGTGCGAGTGGGCGGGGTTTGATCTCATTGGGACGTGTTATAGGTGAATGAATCACTTTCAGAGTTTCTGCCTTCAACGTCCAAGTCTGCTCAGATCTGAGCGAGCTGAAGGAAGAAAACGAGCGTCCACGATCACCTGTCGCTCTCTGAAGGGTCAGCTGACTCCCCGCGGCTCGAGACCGTGGAGAAAACGCCGCTGCGGGAACTAAAGGACGGCCAAGTACCACTAGCTCAATGATAAAACCCCGAAGCTGACCTAGGCTCATACTCAGGAAATATTTCAGTGACATTCACAGCGCGCTCCTCTTCCTGGAGCTCCACACCTACATTCAGACTCCGCCTTTCCTCACCTGCAGTGCAAAAATCGTACCAAAGGTTTCAGCGTACACGAGATCGACGAACGGGGAGCGGTTTGCGAGGACTCATCTTCAGGATCGGGCCAAACTCACAAAAGTCGCTCAGTGCAAATATGAAAGTAAACAACTTTACACGACGGCGCAGCAGACGGCGGATGTCTCCGAGCCAATCAGACGAGAGCTGCTCACGCTTCAGCGGCAGCGCGAACATCACAAGGACGTCATCCTCAACCCAGAAATGTCTCCCACATTCTTACAGATGGCAGACGTTTGAGGATCTATGGATCAGACTCCCAGCTCACAGCTGATGCTGACCGCTCTGCATGTTAGAGCCGATCAAATCTTTATGATCAATCAAGCTACGAATCAGCTGATCCGACGAATCAAAGCTGCTTAAATTTAGCTTTAAAAGGTTCAATCATACGGAGCCCCGCAGGGGACATGGGAGGAAAAAAAAATTAAGACGTGCTTTTGTGAGATCTCGCAAAAGTTGAATTCCAACAATGGCGGCAGCTGCTTCGTTGTAATATTAATCTTTCTGGGTCACAAAATACACTTTTAAGATATCTTGAGGCGTGAATGTAGTTGTGTAAACGTCAGATATCTGCTCGGTTTACAAGACATCACATATCTGCAAAAGTGCTCCGACGTTTTCGGAGATCTGACACCCGCCATCTCGAAGCCGACGGGAGGTCGAGACCTACTACAGCCGGGAGGAACACCGCTTTCCCGGCACGTCGTGCTTCGACCTCCCGGTCGGCTTCGAGCCAGCGGCCTCTGAAGAATGTGGCTAAAACTTTTGCGAGGTCCCACAAAAGTCCATCTTAATTTTTTTCTTCCTCCATGTCCCCTGCGGGGCTCCGTACAATCATTTGTTTATTTCTGTGATGTTTTATTCATTTAAAGACCTTCTGGTGCATTCAGGGGACGCTCTCACACTTTGTGCTGCGGCGAGCTCTGAGCTGGGATAAATCTGTACCGCCTTCTGCTCTCGGGATCAGAGACCCTCTCGTATCGTCAGAGGACCCCAGAGGCGACCGACACTTTCTCAGCTCCTTTCTCTTTTACTGATTTTAGCTAACATTGCCGTCTGGCTGCTCAGCGATGACATCAAAAGAGAGGCGGAGTCTCCACATCCCCGGCCCCTCCCCTGTCGACTCCCCGTGAGCCGATCAGAGAGCTCAAAGGAGGGTGGATCATCTGAAACCCGCCCGGATACGGGACTGAGCGGAGGGAGCCGATTGGCTGAAGTCTGAGAGTTCAGCTTGATTTTTGAACATCCTTCAGTGTTCGAGTCCGAGAAACAAAGAAAAGGAAAGAACTGCAGAGAGAAGAAGAAGAGGAGACGTCGTCATCACTACAGTGCACACTTATCTGTGTTAGCTTAGCATCAACAGTCTAACACAAAAACCTAATCATGAATGTAATCTCATTACTTCTGTCTGTAAGGAAATCAGTTGTTTAAGGTGAAAAAATAATAAAATTCTGTGACAAACTAAAAGAAACAAACCGTCATGCTAACAGAGCATCTGCGTCCTGTTAGCATTTATTAATAAAGCAAACAGTGATCATCACTCGGAACTGACACTTTCAAGTTGCTCTGAAACAGCTAAAAAATAAATAAAAATAAAAGCTTTGATCTGAGCGCGTGTCTGAAACGTGAAGATGACTCACGCCGGCTTCGGGCTCCGGTGCTACGTTTGTGACTCGACCCCCGGCTGGCCGCCGCCCTCCGTCCCCCGCTCCTTCTGCTCCTTGTCCTCCTTCAGCGTGGGGCTGATCTCCTCTTCGGGGTCGTAGTAATAAAACTTCCTCAGGTAGGCGATCAGAGGCCTGAGGGGAGCCAGGACAGATGTTAGCGGCTCGCTTACACTCTCCGACATTCAGACGCGTTTTTACAACATGGACCTCGACGCAGACACGCACCGACTGATTTTTTTAGTAACAGCAATTCAGCAGATCACAGGACGCCGCTCTGGATCGTCTCCATCACAGCGACGGGGTTAGATCACCTTCGATCCGTTACTCATACCAAGGCTCTCAGCTAGCTTTAGCTTTTTGTCATGTTCTGGTGTGCTCGTGCTCGCTAACAGCAGGTCACCGTGAGAGCGCATGAAACGGGCTGTAATGAGTCACAGGTGAGACTCTACCTGCAGTTACATCACATGATCAAACCAAACATGTGAAACTGACATGAAGGATCAAATAAACAAAAGCTGCACAAGGAAACTAAACCAAATGATGCTTTAAAGAGAAACCCGCCACTGGTCTCAGTCACGCTGCAGCCCTTCATGCGTTTTGTTTTGGGTCAATATGATTATTTTCAACATTGTTTTAAATCCTCGCCCGGCGTCCTTCGAGGACCGCGGGATCTCGTGTCATGAAAAAGATCCACGGGACAGATAAACGTCAGCTTTGCGTCTCTAAGGTCAGGAGGACCGTGTCTGACGTGGGAGCGCTCAGGCGGGTACGTACGTGGGCAGCGGCAGCTCCTGGATGTGGTCGATCCGGACCAGCTGTCTGATGCAGAAGCGACAGAGATGCTGCAGAGACTTAACACTGCTGAACCTGGAGACCGGGTACAGGAGCTGGACTGGGGTCGGCGGCAGACCTGAACACACAAGGACACGAAACTCAAAATATATTAAATAAAGATTTTATATCAAGGAAAGTGAACCGGACAAAAGGCGAATCAATTCAAAGTCCAGTAATTATTATAGGAACATATTTGTGGACAGCCAGCCTTTGTAACTAATGCTAATGTGTCCAGATACTTACTGAGTGTACTTGTATATGTACTTGTAAAATGTCCTGTCTGTGAAGGTAGTGTAGATGAACTAATGTCTTCATTGGATCCTATAATTGTCCAAAAATATGCAGACAAGCAGAACCTGTTTTCATCTCATCAACCCCCCCCAGCGTGTCCCTACATATTTGGCCACACCTCCCATATATAATATAATACACGGAGCATCACTGACAGCACGAAACATGGACGCAGCTTCAGGGTTGGACAAACATCGAGTAGTGTGGCTGTGACCCACGAGGCTCCCTGTTAGAATCTAATGACGAGCGGCTGCAGCCACGTGTTTGTGGTGCGTCCAAGGCTATGTCACGCGCTTGTGCAGCCACAGATATCCTGGAGCTGATTGGATGCTGGTACCTGGGACTCGCGAGCGCAGGAAGTACAGGAACTTTCCGTTCTTGGAGTGCATGATGGCTCGCTCGATGAACTCCACCACCGAGTGACAGCGGTCCTCAAACTTTGGGTGACACCACAGGCTGAACGTCCCTGCAGGACGAGAAACCGTGAGACGGGGACGCAGGCTCACAGGCGAGGCGTGGCGCTGCACAGGTGTGTGTGCGTTACCTCTGTAGTGCTCCATGCGTGTGTGGTGTGTGATTCCCTGCGACCTGAAGCTCAGACTCAGGATGTAGCGCGGGTCTGAGCTGTCCCGCACCAGAAACGAGCCGTCCGGTTTCCCCTTCAGCTTCATCTCGGCGTCCTCCCAGTTCATCGGCCCCCAGTACCAGCCGCACTGAAAGCAGATGCACAGGTTAGCTCCGCCCACTCGCACAGCAGGCTACAAAAGCAGACGATAGTAGCTCCACCTTCTCCAGCTCCCTGAGGCTGGTGGCGAAGTTGCCGGCGTCGGGTCGACTGAGCGGGCAGCGAGGGGCGAGCCGGGGGGGCGGGTGCTGCCCGTCGGGCCGCAGGGGGACGGGTCGAGGTAAACCTCGCAGGAAGGTGTCTGAAGGACATTTTGGGAAGGGGGGGGGGGGCGCATGAGTTTACATAAACAAATACAGCTACAGAACAAAGATAAAAACGAAAATCAGGACGTAAAAACAAACTGTCACAACTGATGTTTGAAGTTTAATTATTGAAAAGCAAAACAATGACATAAATGTGCTCATGAGTCAAAGCTAAAAATAAACACAGTAAAAAACAGAAAATAAACCTGAACAGGAAACGCATCAACAAATAAACACACATGCCATTAATGACGTGTGTGTGTGTGTGTGTGTGTGTGTGTGTGTGTGTGTGTGTGTGTGTGTGTGTGTGTGTTACCGTTGAGGCTCAGGCTGTGCTGGATGGTGTTGAGGGAGGGGGGCAGGGCCATTGGTCGGGGGGGCAGCGACTGCATGGAGGCCCCGGCGCTGCGCTCCATGAAGGGGCCGTGCTGCTGAGGAGGACCCCCAAAATCATCTGCAAAAAAACATTTAAAATAATAAAAGAGCCAAAAAATGCAACTTTATACAAAGTAACAATTCTAAAACAGAATGACTGCCTCTGATTGGTCCTCAGAGGACTAAAATCCTTCAATGAGACGATTAAAACAATTCCACGAAAACCCGTGAGAGCAGAAACTCACCTAAGAGTCACGGCACACACACACACGCACACACACACGCACACGCGCACACACACACAGAAGGAGGAAGTGCAAACAGGAAGCAGAAAGAAGGAGGAAGTACCAAGCAGACTGAGGCTCCGTCTGGGAGGGGGAGGAGGAGTGGGGGGGTGGAGAGAGTTCCCCCCCCTCCGAGAAATATCCACATCGACCAGAGAGACCGTCTCACCTGGACACAGGTGAAAGCAGAGAGAGGGAGGGGTTAGAGGAGAGAGGGAAAGATTAGTGAGCAGAGTGATCAGCTGACCTGATGAGTCATGTGATCAGACAGAAGCAGAGCTGAGAGGAGAGGGGGCGTGTCAGGAGCAAAACAGGAAAAAAGTTTTGTTTTTCGGAATAAAACATAAATAATAATCGATTAACAGCCGATTGGTCCTCGGGCCGCATGTTTGACACCGTGAAGCAGAGGAGTCTCTGACCCGGCCCGACTGTGACCGCGGGCAGGTCTGCACAGGCCCACACCGCCCCGCCCCCAGCTCCACCCACACACACACTGGAGCACCCCACAAGTTTGGGAGGACCAAAACTGTCAAATTCAGTAAATAAATTAAATACTAAAAATATTTTCTTAAAAACATACTTGATGTATTTAATGTGACATTTTTGGGTTGCTGATCAGAGGCAGGTCACATGAGTTTCACCTGCCCTCTGCTCACCTGGTCTCGCACATTAAAGAGCGTTTAACGTTCTCGCGGCTGCAGAGCACGCGTGAACGAGCTTATAGAGGAGTTCCTAATAAACTGGCCACTCAGAGCTGCTGAAAACACTCAGTCACACAAACTCAGGTAAAAACATCTCACCTGTTCACCTCTCACACACTCACAGCTGTGTGGACTCACCGGTGAAAGCCGGAGTGAAGGGCACCGGAGAGAAGGCACTGTGAGGTCTGGATACCTGCAGCCTGAAGACACAAACAACACCATCAGCACCATCACCTTCATCCTGACTGCAGAGCGAGGCACGAAGGTTTTAACGCTGCAACTCGTCAACATGTTCGTATCCACGGGAGCGATCTTGAGTGAGAATCAGCAACCACCCGACTCCACTCAGAATAAACATTTCAGCTCAAAGAAAAGCTTCAGGACACTTGGATGCTTTAAAGCAGGGGTGTCGAACTCCAGGCCTTGAGGGCCGGCGTCCTGCACGTTTAGGATCTCACCCTGGGTCAACACACCTGAATCACATGATTAGTTCATTACCAGCCTCTGGAGAACTTTACAGCATGCTGAGGAGGTCATTTAAAGCAGCTGTGTTGGCTCAAGAACACATCTAAAACCTGCAGGACACCGGCCCTCGAGGCCTGGAGTTCGTTCAGATCCAAAGTGACCCCTTCAAACACCAGCATGACACAAAAACACGCCCTACACCTGCCGACAGAGGCACAGCCGCTCGCTGTGGTCTGAGTCTGGTGGACAGCGACTGCTTTGTTTCACACTACAGTCAGTGTGACTGTGGGGGTGAAATGTCACGTGTACACCGTCACACTGACTGCAGGTGAGCAGGTTAGTTGTGTCAACACAAACTAACCTGCTGCTCGAGGAAGCATCCTGAGGAGAGGGCAGTTTCACTTCCTGTGTGCTGACAGGTAAAGTCAGTGTTTATCCGGCAATAAACACCGATCCAAACACCTGGTGTCACCTGACTCACCTGCCCAGGTGCTTTCAGTATCCATGGTTACAACAATACACCCCACTAATCAGTGTCACATGATCAGAGACACTTTCACTGTGAGCTGCACAGGAATACGAAACATGAAGTCTACTCGATCGGCCGCAAGAAAAATGAGACAGTCAGGAAATCCCCTGCTTCGAGGAAACAGGAAGTGAGTCGCCCCTGAACAAGAACAAGGTCACCGATTCGCTCTGATCCGTTCTGTGATGTCAGAGAAACTAAGCAGCTGATTAATCAATACTACCTGATCAGTTTGGGACCTCACCTGCCATCCTGGTCTGGGTTGCTGCAGGTGGACCCCCACACGTCCAACAGGCTGCCCCCCGACGATGTGGACGACGCTAGGGACGGCCTCTTGTCCAGCAGCCCCCCCGAGCCGCCACTCGAGCTCTTGGTTCTGAATAGCTTGCTGAGCCGGACCTTCAGCGACCCCCCCTTCCTCGACTTCCCCCGGGGCATCTTCTCCCCCTCCCTTCCTCCTGCACCCCCTTCCCCCTCCAGGACCACCAGAGGGGAGGCTGACCGACCCGCTGCCCCAGAAGCCACACCCAGTTTGGGGGTAGCGGCACGGCTCTGGGGCTGGGAGCGCGACTGATGCTGTGGGCGAGAGCGAGGGTCAGAGGATGGGAGGGGGTCGGGGAGCACCGCAGCAGCCTGGGACAGTGGCGGGCGGACAGGCAGGTACGGGCAGGGGGTGGCGGTGCTGCCGATGAGGGGCTGGGGGTCCACAGAGGAGGGGAGGGACACGGTGGCGCCGAGAACGGCGAGTGAGGACCGGCAGCTCTGATCTGTGCACACTCCCGCCTCCTCTGCCAGTCTGTGCACCTGCCGCATCAGCCCGCTGAGAGTCCCACTGGAGAACACAGTCCCCCCCCCCCCAGGCGTCCCTGCGCCCACCACCCGCTCTGTTTTCTCTGTGTCCTCCCCCTCCGCATCCCTGGACTCTGCCGCGAGTCCCCCCACCTCCTCTGACCCCAGACCCTCCAGGACCAGCAGGGCGTCGCTCGTCTCGCTGGGGTCCTCGCCAGGCCCGATGCCCCCGGACCCCGAGGCCAGGACGCCATGGCAGGAACAGCGAGGAAGCGAGAGCACCAGTTCCTGCCCGCCACTTCCTTCCCTCACCTCGCCCGGGTGTACTGGCCTCTGGGCCGGAGCCAGGACCGGGTCTTGACACCTGGGGGGGCAGGTCTTCCTGGGCTCCAGCAGCCCCGCCCGCAGGGCTTGGTCCAGCAGGCCCGGGGGCCACTTAGCCAGCCGGTCTGTCAGCAGGTGGTGTGTGTGGCACAGGACTGACCCGGACTCCGAGTCCAGAGCCGGGATGCCCCGCTGGGGGGCCTGGGAGCCCAGCCTCAGGACCGGGTGCCATTGCAACAGCTGCTGCGGCTGCAGGTTTTCCTGCGCAGGGGGGTTCTGGTCCTTTCCTCCCCCGGGACCAGCTGTCGCGCTGCCAGGACCCGTGCCCGGCACCGGGTCCAGCTGCTGTCTCTGTCGCTCTGCCTCTTCCTGCAGGAAGCCAGGGGGCGGCTGCTCCAGCCCGCACTCCAGGATCCGGTCTCCGGACCGCAGCAAGTTCTGGAGCACCATTAGCTGCGCTCCGTGCCCCGCAGAGCCGTGCCCGCGCGGCACCGGGAAGTCCACAAAGTCTTCGGACGGAGGGGGCGACAACGGCGCCTCGGAGCCCGACGGGGCGTGCGTCAGCCCCAGCCCGCCGCTCAGCTCTCCTTTCCCGGGCAGCGGGGAGCTGTAATGCGGGGAAGCCGAGCCGAGGCCTGCCGAAGGGCCGCCAGAGTCCACATCGAACCCGCCGCCGCGGCGGCCCAGCACGGCTTTGACGGGGCCGAACCCGCCGCCCCCGGACATCAGCTCGTCGGGGTCGTCCAGCCGGTCGTACTCCGCGGCGGACACGAGCCGCATGAGCACGAAGTCCGGAGACATTTCTTGCTGCGCGTCATTCATGGCGGCGGCTAACGTTAGCTGCGCGGCTAGTCGCTCCGCTCTTACATAACAGCTGCGGGGCTAACGGCTAGCTGCTAGCTGCTGCCGCATCTCCCGGCAGAGCTACCCGGGCCGCCGGCAGCGCACAGCCGCGGACATGTGAAGTCCGGTCCGGTTCGTGACGGCGAAGGCTCCGCTGGACGACGTCAGAACATGAAGGAACGAGAGAAACGAGCCCGGTGCCGCCGCTCCGTGACGTTAGCTGTTAGCCTCCTAAAGACTCCTCATCCTCCAGTCAGACAACACGGCGGGAGGCGGGGCTGCGCACGCAGGATCGATCACCGATCATAGCTAAACGATTAACGGAGGGAACCGAACACCTGCCGGGATCTGACAGCCTCATGATGATGATGACGATTGTTGTCGTTTATTGAGGGAAAATGAAGATTTATAGAAAAAAAATAATTTGCTTTTAGTGGATCACTTTAAAATTTTAATGTTACGAACAGTAGTAAAGTTTTATTTCATTTAATTATTATGCAGTAATATACAGGTATTATTTTTAATTATTGTTTTTCAGTTGGTTGGATTTTTTTTAATGATTTCTTTTATTGTTTCTGTTTTTTATATTTCTTCTTTGAGTTTACAAAATATTATTAATATACTTATTTTACTTATCTGTGTTGTGTCTGTGTGTTTTAATCAATGACTGGTTTCTACAGTCATTGGTTTTAATTCATCCTCATACAGTTCCTTTTTTATTTTGGTGTGACGCGTACTCTCTGGGCTGTTTCCGGCTCGTGCAGCTTTTTCAGGGGAGTGTTTGAACTTTATTTAAAAAGTCGCTGCGAGCAGGGTTCGAACCTGCGCGGGGAGACCCCATTGGATTTCAAGTCCAACGCCTTAACCTCTCGGCCATCGCAGCAGCCGGAGAGCAAGTGAGTTGACCGGGAAACTGAAGCTAAGAGTGACGTCAGAGGCTTCTCCAACAGTGCATAACTTGTATGTGAAACGCAGACTGAGAGGCTGACGAGTCGATAACTGATGTCCGATGACCACGTAAAGAAAAACAAAAAGTGAATCATTGATTCTCGAGGTCTCAATGGTGGTTCATCAGGAACAACCTACGGGCCAATCAGATCAATGGAAAACATCATCATTCCCGAAAATCCCTCTGAGGTCTGAAGGAGAATGTCAGGTTCTCAAAGTAAGGCCCGTGGGTGGTCATCATTGTATTATTAGTGTATGGCTCATCGACAGGAGGTGGCGCTGCTGCTCTCACCTGTGCTCGTAGCAGGAACACCTGACCTGAGCGACAGCGGAGATCAGGGAAACTCAAAGCTCAACAGGTGAGCCTCTAGAGCCCACAGGTGCTGCTTTGGCGAGCGAAACAGAAAACCTTTCCATTATTGTGCATTTCTCATTTTTCAGCTGTTTCCACAGCAACAGAGAGCTGGTTTATCATTTCTATTGTGTGTATACGCAGGGCAGGGTGTCCAATATGTGGCCCGGGGTCCAGTCCGGTGCTCTGTGACAGCCAAAACCAGTTTTTTTTTTTAACCCTGCAGTGCAAGGACGCGCTGCAGGAAACACTGAACCATCCAGAACACATTTAGAAAGATTTAAAGGATACTCCGTAATGCTGAGTGCATAACGAGCCGCTCAGAAACCGTGGAGGCGACACGTGACGCACGCTGAGCCAGCCCGTCACCCCTTACCTGCAGGTTCTTATGAATAACCCGTTTCCACACACACAGGCCCGGCAAGCTTTACAATACTCTAGCTTTTCATATCGATTTTATAGCGGTGCTGCAGAGCTTGCGCCAGCCTTTAGCAGCACGTCTGAGAACCGCTGGGACCTGAGTCCTCAGTGTTGTACTTTAGTGTTTTAAACTGAAGTCCCAACTGTCGCAGCTCACCTGTACTCAGGTAAAATCAGGAGTTTTGTGAATGCAGTCTGGTGCAGAGAGAGAGCGTTTGTTTTGAGGCAAAGCAGATAAAATAAAACACTCATGAGGTCACGTGACACCACACACTGCTTCACCCATCGCATCAGCCCCGATGTAGAGCAGTGAGAGGCTTTTATTTTGTCAGACTCCAGCAGGAAGCAGTAGCGGCGTGAAGAAGCAGCAGACGGTCAGTACAATATAGACTTTATTAGATCACTAAAGTTGAATATGAAAGAAAAAGCAGATCGGCTTCAAATGATTCACAATTCAGAAATAAAAGTTTCAGGTTCATGTCAACACAGGAAGTGCTTCCTCCCTACAGCTGCCGCGCCTCTACAAAAATAAAAGCCTCCGAGGCCAGAGCCACTTGGCTTTCAGTGACCATCATATTTACCAACTGAAAGCAAAGCTCTCCAGCCGTAGAGGCGGCACTGAGCGCGCTCTGCAGCGTTTAAGCTTCGTGTCAGTGTTGGGGTTTTTGTTGTTTTTCTTAAAACCGTCCCAACAGGAAGTCACCTGGTAGCGAGGAGCGACCGCCTTACTGCTACTGAACAAGCCATAAAGTGAGTTCCAAAAAACAAAAATCATGGTTCTTTGTAGCGTCGAATAAACAAGCCAACAGTGGGAGGCAGCCAGAGCTCAGCGTCCAATCAGCAGAGTCCAAAACGTTTGAGTCCAGGAGTCCGAGAAGAAGAAGAGCGAAAGCACAGAAGAGCTCGGGGAATGTTTTGTATCACTTTAACTTTATTTTCATCATAGCAATGGAAAAATAGAACCTCATACAAACGTCTTCAATCATCTGAAATCTTAACAAGCAAAAAGGTGAGTGACCCGTTCCCAAAGCAGGCGCGGCGGCGAGGAAACCCGAGGCAGCTCGCGGCACTCGCTCACGCCCGGGCTAAACTATTCCCATTTGGCACTCGCTCCTCTCAGCATCGTTTCGGCTTTTATTTTGAAGGAATTTAGTGCTGCCGTTGTTTGGAGGAGACCGAGCGGGCGGAGGCATCCGTCCCTCACAGCTCCGCCGCCATGTTTAGTGCTCAGAAGAAGAAACGTAAGAGCAACAAAAATCCAGTTTTCCACAGAAGAAGTAGTCCACGCAGTCACTCGATCAGCTGATTCCACACAGTTCCCCTCCTCCCCCTCCCCCTGAGCAGGGGGGGTGGCGGCGGCAGGTCGGTGACATCATCACGATGTCATAGGAGAGCCCAGCTACAGCGAAAGAGGCGGATCGCGGGCAGAGGCGGGGGAGGAGTGGAAGGAGAGGGGGTTTCTTTAAGGGGGAGGAGTCACAGTCCAGTCCACAGGCCATCCAAGAGGGGAGGGGGAGGGGGCGGGGTCATCGCCTGCAGGAACTGAAGGTGGTGTGATGTCATCATCTCTCGCTCGCTCACACGTCTCTCTCTCGCGCTCACACACAGACACTCATCTCTTCTTCTGCTGCTTCGAGCGAAACGCCGACAAACACAGAAGATTTAATCCAGCGGCCGATTTGTCCTCAGTGATGTCATCCGAAGTCTCATCTCGCCCTGACACGACACCCGCCATCTGCAGGAGACACAGAGAGAGAGAGGAGGGGTTAGAGAGGAAGTGACGCAGAGAAGCCACGAGAAGCATGCCTCCACCCTCACCAGGCCTGGCTCTTCAGCTTGCGGAGCTCCTTGGTGGCCCAGGTGGCGAGCGTCTTGGTCTTGGTGGTTTTGGAGCGCCGGCCTTCCGTCAGCAGGTCGTTGATGAGCGGGCGAACCTCCACCAGCTTCATCACATCTTTCCCAAATGCTGTGCACAGGTCACTACGGAACACACACGTCAAACAAACAGGCTTTTAATGTGAAAAGAATCTGAGCTCTCAAGCTGGACACTGGAGCATCGTCAGGGTAACCGTGCTGGTCTCAGAGGATGCGGTTTGTTTTCCATCACGCCATCAGCGTGGTGCATGATTTCTCTTCACCGACCACAACGCCGTAGACTTTGAACCATGTGACCCTCACTGATCAGCTGTGGTGCAGACCACAGGAAGTTTAGCTCCTTCAAAATAAAACCATAAAAGCTGCTCTGTGATATCTGATCTGAGCATGAAGTGTTCTGGGGTAAAGGAACCCTCTGATTGGCTGTGACCTCCTGATAAGATCTCCATGTTGGAGCAACATGGTCGAGCTTCAGCTCCGCCCCCTGCTTACCCGATGAGTCCGGCAGCGTTGGCCACCACGCCGTCAGAGTGGTCCTCGTCTTCGGCGATGTGGTGGATGAAGGAGAGGATGAACTCCACCCGAGGCTGCACCAGCATCACGTCGGCTGCAGGGGTGGAGAGGAGATGAGGGTGAGAGAGCAAGTAAAGCAAACAGGAGGTTTTTTTTATTTGTTGGGTCCCGCAAAACCAGGAAGCTGTGAGTACGGCGGCAGCCTAAAGCTTCCCGGGTGAAAAGGACCCACGTCTGTCTGCGACATCACTAAAGCCTCCTGCTGACTGCAAGCAGGAAGAGGAACTGACGTCGCTGGAGCTGTGGTCATGCGATCACAGCGATAACCGTTAGCACTTAGACAACCAGGTAGCCCCAGACACCTGAGGACAGACGCTGCCAGAGAGACCGTCTGTCCGTGTGTGTGTGTCCTTACGGTGGACGTTCTCCTGGTCTCCCTTCAGGCCCTGGATGATGCCGGTGTAAGCCTCCAGGCAGCCCTCCCTCAGCTCGTTCAGGTAGTCCACCATGTCGTAGTCCGTCTGAAACACAGGTTCAGATGTGTCAGGTGAACTCGGACAGACAGGAAGTAAATCTGTGAGGTCAGAGGTCTCAGATACACGTGGTTGGTTTTACATCACGGTCAGCGTGGTGCATGAGTTTTCATCACAGACGTCCGAATCTAAGCTGAGCATTTCTACACCCGAGGCCCAAGTTCAAGATTCAGTGTTTGTTCAGACATCTGAAGGGGCGGGGCTTTACCTTGTCCACCTGAGCCTGCGATGCCTGCTGCAGGGTGTCCAGGACGATGTCCAGGTACTTCTTGAACTCGCCCCCGATGGCCAAAGCGATGTCGCCAAACGCAGAGAGGATCTGAGGCTTCACCGACCGGTGCACATTCTCGTTCTGTAAACAGACCAACGTTTAACATCTGCACACCTGTGAGAGGGTCAGACAGGTGAGCGGCACAAAGACTGCTTTGGAACACGGCAGCTGTTAAACGTCCATCAGGTGATCAAACAGCACCAGAGGAAGGTGAAGTCTGGGATCAATAATCCACACCTGTGGACGGGTGGCTGCTCGCTACACCTGGATCATCATGTGACTGTGGGTCAGAATATCTGGACCGACCCTGTGAGGGGCAGACGGGAGCTAATGTGGAAACTGAACCAGCTGACTGTGTGGGGGTCAAAGGTTGACTGGAATGGAACTGAATTTCTACAGCTTCACTGATATCAGAGCAGCCAGCTAACGGCGCTGTGGCCCAAATCTGTGCCACACAGGAAGTGCTCCTGCCACTGAGCATGTGCAGAAAAACTAGAGGAAGTGATGAGAGAGGAAGTCTCAGATAAACGTGGTTTTCACATCACGGTCAGTGTGGTGCATGTCAATAAAGACGAAGGAGCTCCTCCCCCTCCTCACCCCGAGGTTCTCCAGCAGCAGCTGCATGATCTCGTCACAGTACGGCAGGATGTTGGACATCAGCGCTCTGCACAGGTCGCACACGAGACCCACGGCCGCCAGACACACCTGCAGCAACACGTCAATGACATCATCAACACTGTGACGTCTGAGTCAGTGATGACATCAGAGCTCCTCCTCCATAAACGGCAAACTTGCCTCTCAGCTCCGAGGTCAGACCGCGACTGTGAAACAGGAAGTGGTGATCAGCTGTGCGAGTCCTACCTGATACTCTGCGTAGTTCTTCAGTCCGATGGCAAGGAACGGCTTAAAGGCCTCCATGTATTTCTGGAAGTCGCTGCCCAGAACTGCAAGAGAAACGTGCAGAGTGAGACACGTGGAGAGCCGCGCCCTCTGAACACAACACGTCACTGCCCTCGCCGTGTAGTTACTCAAGTAACTGTGGCGTACCTTCGACGAGCGTGGACACGGCCATCAGCGCGTCCTCCTGCACGCCTCCGGAGCCGGCAGTGCTCTGAAACATCCTCAGCAGGGACGCCATCACCACGTCTGAGATCTGCAGGGCATCCTGATGCTGCACTTTACGCAGGACGTTCTGCACACACACAGGAAACACTCAGAACCGCCATAATAAGAGCATGAGCACAGAAAGGCTCAGGTGTCCCGTCTCACCTGCAGAGTGGCGCACAGCAGCGACTGCAGGTCGTTGAACTGGATCCGATCTGAGGTGCTCTGGATGTGAGACTGGAAGACAGGAAGTTAAGAGACGTGAAGCCAGTGCCTTTTCAAATTAAAAGCTGCCTGGTCTGCTCAAACCAGTTTATTTCAGCTCTATGTTTTTTCTCTTGAATGACTTTGAGATCCAAGCGACGCTCACAGCGGCATCGATATCGCTCTGCCCCTAAGACGGCGCCCTCACCTCCATTTGCAGGACCTGCTGCAGCCGCTCCATGATGACCAGCGTGGTTTTCTGCACGGCGGGGTAGCAGTCCTTGGCGCTGTTCTTCACGATCTCCATCAGAGCCTCGTACGCCGCAGAGCGCAGGTTGTTCTGGTGACCATCGGGCCTGAGAGACGGGAACAGACCAATCAGAGACGAGTACGCAGAGCGCTGTCAAGGAGGCACGACGGCTGCCCGATGACTGAGCGCATTCAGCTGTCGAGCCCCGCCCACAAACGTCGACACCATCACAGAAACCTCAGTGATGACATCATCATTTAAGCGGTTAACTCGAAGTGTTAAAGTGAAGGAAACAGCAGCTGTGACACGATCGGCGAGCCGACAGGAAGCCGTCTGCCAGCTCTTTATGCAGTTCACTCTGCGCTCTGAAACCAGGAAGTGGTCACACCGCCATCAGGCTGCGGTCGTCAGAGGCACAGACTGACTGCATGTGTGAGCATCGTCATACCTGTCTGTGGTCTCCAGAAGCTTCTGCACGATGATCTCGAAGGACGAGGACAGGCAGTAGGTGTTCGGCTCCTCCTGGTCCTCGGCGGCATCCGTGGCTTCGTACGCCGCCTCTGCGAGAGACGAAAAGGCCTGAGGGAGGAGACGACAGGTTAAGGTTTACACCGAAGAAGAACGAAATCTGAGGTCGGGTTCGTTTTGACAGAGCTCTCTCAAAGGCCACATGACGCCCAGCGCGGACCGGCGACTCACCCAGCAGACGTTGGAGGCCACTCTGGGCTCCGCCCCCAGGCCCTCGATCAGGCACTGCAGCAGGGGGGCCAGGTAGACCTCGTTGATGGCAGCTTCGGGCAGCAGCTCGCAGATCCTGCCCACCGTCCACGCCGTGGTGTCCCTCACCACCACGCTGGGGTCCTTCATCAGCTCGATCAGGGTGGGCATCGCCTGCAGGAGGAGGGGGCGGAGTTTAGTACACAGAGGGATTTGTGTGACAGACAGAAGACTGGGGGAGCCGCTCGAGCGTCTCACCTGTATGACGAGCGGCTTGAGCTGGTTTAGCTCGGGTCCCTCCAAGATGGAGCCGAAGGCCATGACGGAGGCGTCGCGGTAACGCCAGTCGGGATGTTTGATGTTCTCTTTGATGAAGGGCAGCACGTGGGGAACCACGTCGTCCTCGCAACAGGTGGCGAGCAGCATCAGGCACACGCCGGCCGCCTTACACGGGTTCCAGTCGTCGTCGTCATCATTCTCGTCCTGCAGGAAAAGGAGAAGGCGGAGCTAAACAGGTAGACTCAAAGCCACAGACAGGTAAACGGGATGAGGCTCCGACAGGTGAGCTACCTGCTTGGTGAGGGTCTGGGTGAGGATAGGGACCAGGTACTGCAGCGCACCTTTGGCGTAGAACTTACTGGTGTGCTCGGGGGGGCGTCCCTGCTCCGAGGCCTGCGATTGGACGAGACAGAAAGAGAGCGAACCGTGAACAAACAGGAAGTTAAAAAAAAAAACAAAAAAAACAAAACAAAAAACTTCCTGTTGGTTAAAGGAAGCGTCACACTGACCTCTGAGGCCTCGATGGCCAGATCCATCTCCTCGTCACAGACGTTGGACCAGAACTCGATGCCCTGCAGCGCCACCTCATCAATGTCGCTCTTCATCGCCTCGATGGTGATCTGAAACAGGAAGTGACAAGAGTAGCGGCGCTGCTGAGACGACTCCGACTGACTCTCGGGTTTAAATAAAGGTTTGTGGTGTCTTACCGCGAACAGGGCGGGGCCCATGTACGTCTCCATGTACTGATAATACAGAGACATGATCTTCACCAGGTTCTGCAGGGCCGCCACGCGCACCTGAAACAGCACACAGAGCAGCAGGTGAGTGCATGTGAGGGGTCAAAGGTCACGGGCGTTACGCTGGCGTTACTCACTCTGGTGTCGGGACACTGCGTGGCTTCACAGACGACCTGCATGATGAAGTGTCGCTCCGTCTGAAACAGGAAGTACACATTTGTCAGCGTGATTCCCTGCAAATAAAGTTACATTAAAAGGGGGAGGAGTTAGGAGAAAGCAACGTACGTCCTTGTCGAAATTGGCTTTAGTGAACTCGAGCGAGTTGAGCAGCGCATTGGTGGCGGCCAGCTTCACGTTGTTGCTGGGCTCCTCCTTCCTCATGCCCTGGATGATGGCCGTCAGGATCTGGTTGGCGTTCTCCTGCAGCTGCTCCGGGTCCTGCGGGAAACAGCTGGGTGAGCGAACACTTGGGTAACAACAGGCGGCGTGCTTTAACGTGCTCGCCGTGACTCACGATGTCCTGGCAGATGTAGCCGATGGCCTCCAGCGTGGACTCCTTCATGTGTTCCGTGCTCGACGGATCGGTGACGTTGGCGACGAGCTGCGGGATCAGCTCGGGCCATTGGTTCACGGGAATCTCGGCGCAGGCGATGCCGGCGACGCACTGCGAGGCCGAGCTGGGCCGGTACGTCTCCGTGCCCAGAGTCTGTAGAACCTGCCGGAGATACGGGAACCGTTAGACAGGTGGAGGCGGTGGCGGACGGTGAGCGGGGTTTGCTCGGCCCTTACGTAGTTCTTGATCTCGCGGCGAGCGTTGATGTCGATGGCCAGCCATCTCTGCTGGTACTGCGCCTTGACATCGGGGTCTTTGGATGTCAGCGAGTTCTTCACCTGCAGACCGGCAGCAACTCGAGCCACCTGAGTGTTCCCCGGGTTCGCCAACACTTTGGACAACTCCACCAGGAATGTGGGCTGAAGGAGGAGGAGCAAAGGTCACATGATGAGCGTCACTGATTACGTCAAACATCTGGTTTGAGTTACGGTGAAACAGTGAGAGTGAAGGAAGTTTAGTGCAGAAGCTACGACGCTGGGATTTTTACTGGAGCTGAAACACAGCTTCTCGTTACAACAGCTGCTCTGCGTCTCTGGTTTCAGGTGTAAACGTGTGAACAAGAAGGCAGCAGGTACGATCACAGACAGGAAGCACTAACAGGAACCAGAGATCGGTCGCCGACCTGGAACCAAGTCTTACTTTAGCTTGTCAACATTAAGTCGCTGTCAGTTTGCTGGGCGGAGCATTAAACAGAGTTAGTGATTTGATCGCTCGCTCTGCTTCCATTCATTCTGTCTGCACAGGTGAGGCACACCTGACCCCGTCGCTCTGCTTCAGGCTGAAGGACGGCGAGCTACAACTAACGTCAGACCAGAGAAGAAAGCTGACCGAAGATATTTTTGGACTGAAATACTTTTCCCCTCACACCTGACAAGACGCAGCATGCTCCTCCTGCCAGAAGGTGGCAGTAGCACACGCAGACAGAGGCAAACAGCAAAGAACTGCCAACTACGTTTCTTCTGTCTGCAGGACGCCATCAGCATCACGCCTCCTGCAGGTGTCCAGGTGCTCTCAATCAGCTCCAACCAAAACTTTTATTCTTCTCTGGACAGACAACTAACTGTTTCTCTGCAGTGAGCAGACGACCACAGCAGCACACTGTGTGTGTGTGTGTGTGTGTGTGCGCGCGCAGATATTCTTTAGCATGCAGAAACCACGATCCAGCAGAAACATCTGGATTTGAACAGTCAGTTTTAAATATCAGATCAGTGGACTTTCTGGCCACGATGGCGGCGTCTGGCAGGTGTTATTGACTCGGTCGGGTTACACTCTGCCGAGTTTACAGTTTTATTGTCAACACACTGTAAAGCGAAGGGGTGGGGCTTCATTTATAACCGCGAGATAAACGGTAACTGTTCTTACCTTTGTCTCTAACACCGAGATCATTTGACCACAGAGTCTGATATTTATCTTCCTGACACAGCAAAAACTACAAAATAAGAAACTACAGAAAGTCATCTTTGATTTTATTGGTTCCCGCCGACGATGACATCACCTCACACAGCTGACATCGTATGGAGTGTCTGTGTGTATAAACAGGAAGAAACATTTCCTCAGGTGAACCTGCTGCTCAGGATGGCTCACCTGGTCTCCCAGTGACGCGTGACAACAGCGCCCACGTGGTCACAAACTACACCGCCACAGCCCCATGGCGGCTTTACTGCAAACCCCACCGGCCCTACCCCGACTCCCCCACCACCTGCACCTTTTAGTTGGAGTTCTACATGCCAGTCACCACATTTAAACATTTCCCTGAGTAACAAGTAAGCCACGTAACCGCAACACCCTGACTCATCAAGCCCCACCCTCACTACAGAATATCAGTCAAACCTGACCACACAGTCAAGAAGGGCGACCCGTGGAGACGGCCTCCAACCCTCACAGAAACCCTGGAACAGCTGTGACCCTCACACTGATGTTTCACAGAGACCCACCTGCTCGCACCTGCCGGTCACACCTGGTCACAGAAAGCTGCAGTCATGTGACCAGCAGAGACAGCCCGTTTACAGAGATATACTCGCTCAACATACATATTTATACTCGCTATGAACCACTTCCTGTTCTGGTTGAAGTTAGCATGTGTACTTAAATAGTATGTGAGGGCAAGGTCAAAGGTCAGGACCACACAAAGGGTATGTAGAAATGTGGGAGCATCACCTTCGCCCTCTGATGAAGACCTTGAAGTGGCTGAAGCATGCAGACCCTGGCACGGTCATATCAGGAGCCAATGGAGGCTTTCACTGTGACACATATGTGAAGAGTGTGCGTGCGTGTGTGCCAGTGCAGAGGGAGGAAGGGGAGGAGGAAGGAGGAAAAGCCGGCGGGATCCAGCAGTCCTCGGTCCCTGTCCGCTCCTCTCCTGCAGCAGCCTGAGCTCCAGCTGCTCTCCCTCCATACTCACCAGGTTCTCTATGGCCGCCTGCTCCAGAAACTTCTGCGCCGCCTCCAGCTCATTCCGGTCTGCGGACAGAGGAGAGAGGAGGGGGCTGGTTAGCGGACGGGCTAACGCACGGTGGTTAAACGTGTTCACCAGACGTTCACACACAAGCACCCGGCCCCGGGGTGGATGTCCCGCACTAATGATTCACCTCAGAGTCAGAAAGTTTAACTCCCGCCCCGGTGAGAGCCATCGGTGGTACCGAGAAGCACACCGACCCTACAACATGCGCGCTAGCCATCTGCACTGTGCTAGCAGGCTAACGCTAGCCGACACGTTTCCAGAGACGCGCATGAAGTTTTATGTGCAAACAGCGGAGCCGCTAAAACTGCGCCAACTCCGCTTAAAGCAGCGGAGCAGAGGTCAACTCACAATCAGGGCGCTCGCCTGTGCCCGCAGCGACTCTAAAGCGGCGTTACCCAGGAGAACACGCCGAGAAAGCGGCCGACAGTTTGAATGGCCCGAGCTAGCGAAGAAGCTAACGGCTAACCCGGGCATGGGCAGGGTCGCGGCTTCTGATCGGGGACACACAGCCGGCATTACGGCCTATGTGGGCCCGAATCCGCGTGATGGCGATATGACAACGTCTTCTGGTTTCCCGTCGACAGGCTAAAGGGTTACCAATGCCATTAAAGTGTGCTTAAACGCCCGGTAGAGTGCTAAGTCACCAGCGGCGTCAGGCCGTAACGCTAACGGGTTAGCACAGTGAGCTAGCATGGTTTCCCTCCTCCCTGCTTCCAACTTTCCCCGGTGCTCCGGGCAGCCCGCCGTCTCGCAAACGCCGCACCCCCCGGCCCGGCGTTCGGCATCGGGCCCGGGCCGCCGGCTGTGTGCGCTGCGTGATGCAGGGACTCACCCGGAGAGACGGTTTTTTCGAGAATCGTGATGAGCTCCATTCCTTCCCCCGGCTGCCTCTCTTCAGTCCGACACTTTCGGTTGCCGCGCAGCGCCCACAGCGGATTATATTTCTTCCACGGAGCTCGGTCGTTGTCAGGCACAGGACGGGTTCAGTCGGTGATACGGGTGGCGGAGGTTCCCCGGTCTTCGTTCGGCGTATTTTCACTCGGATGTTGCGGGAAATGTTGACAGCGTCGGCGCAGAGTCACGTCTCGTCGCTTCACCGCCGCCCGTTCGCATCCTGTGCTACAGGGAGGGAAAGGGCTGCGCGCTTCTCTCCCGCGGAGGGATATCACGCAGTGACGCCAAAAACGTGCTGCCTTCAGGGACCGCCGGACACCATATCATCCTGTCTCAGTACACTGAGATTTCATTTCATGTAATTTTTCACACATGGTGCAACAGTAATTAATTTCCTACACACAAACCTTCCTTTCAATTAAAACAACACTGCATCCATGCATGAAAAGGAGCAGGAGCTGATGACTGAAAATATAGATATCATTACATCACTTTTAAACTACACAAATACATAATATCTTATTCTACTTAGTTTTTAATTTTCGTTATTAAAACATTAAAAGAATGATTACATTTTTGCTGCAGTTTGAATCACACAGTTTATTTTTTTATGTATTTATTCATGTAGTTGAAAATATTTTCTTTTAAAATGCAGCTGAACAGCTGTTAGTGTTATAAATACCTTTCCATTAAATTGAATTGGTAGCTGGGATATGCTCCAGCCTTCCCCCCAATAGAACCCATCCATCCAGTCTTTTCCGTTTATCCAGAGCGGGGTTGCAGCCTAAGCAGAGAGGCCCAGACTTCCCTCTCCCCAGTTTATCCGGAGGAACACCAAGGCGTTCTCAGGCCAGCATATAATCTCTGCAGAGTGTCCTGGGTCTGCCCCGGGGCCTCCTTCCGATGGGAGGTGGATGGAGCCCAAAGCTGACAAAATGAGACATTTGGAGGAAAAAGTACGCTTAGCGCAATCATTGTGTTAAAGTTTGCTCAGCTGAAAACGTTTTCTTTCTTAAAAGAAAGGGATCATTCTTCAAAGATCCCTTTTAATGTAAGCCTGAACAACACGAACTGAATAAAAGCTCTAGGCGCTGTGGATTCCGAGCTACACAGGAACGCAGCAGCAGCACGCGCCTCTTGGATCTTTTCGGCGTACGGAGTCTCTCGTGAAAGTAACTAAGTACTTGTACTTGTAGCTGCTCTGCGCTCCAGCTGCTGGTTGGTGCTGGATTCACGTGTCTGTGAGTGTGTCGGTGAACCTGCTGCAGGACTATGTCATGTTTTCTGTCCTCAGACTGAGTGAAACAGGAAGAAGACACCAAACACAAAAACATAAACAATGACGTCACATGAAAGCGCTGTATAAAAGCAATTACAGGAAGTCAGCAGTTCTGTCAGCAGCTTCTCCTCAGGTCGTCAAAGCCTTTCGATCTTCAAGCTCCTCCTCCGTCCTCCTGCCTGTGGCCTCCATTAAAGGAGAGCTCACTTTATTTTCTGTTGCCTAGACTCCCCGCTCCTCATCTCTGGTGGGAGGCTGAGCTGTGAGGAGGTGGTGAGGCCTGAACCAGAAAGTGATCGTTCAGGTCAAACACACAGAGGGCAGCAGGAAGTGCTGCTGAAGGAAAGGACTTCCTGAAGGAGAGATCGGACTCTTGTCGTTAGTCGGTCCTGTCTGGAAGCCTCGAGCATCTCCATCATCATCTCAGAGTTCTGAAACCAGGCGCGATTAAAAGGTCTCAGGACACCGCCGTGATGACTCGGAGCGACATGAAGAAAACTGAACTGTGACAGCGCTCTGTGGCCCTGGTGGAGATATGACCTCACTGCACGGACACATCATCAGGCCGACCTGCAGCTGCCAGTATAAGTTGGACTCGCACTGATGGGTGATGGACAGGTGTAGACATGGCTCTGGTGAGGAGGGCTACAGATCACACCCGAGTCACACATTCTGCCACGATGTTGGAGAACTCGAGCATGAGCCGGAAACCCAGATGTGTTCATCCCGATCTGCTCCAGTCAGTGACAGGATATTTAGAATGTTCTGCGCTTAAATTTTATATATATATGAGAGAGAGAGAGAGAGAGAGAGGCTGGGTGTCACTCCTCGACTTTGATTCAGAGGTTTTTACTAAAAACAGCTGCAGACATTCATATTGACACATTTATGATTGTGTGTCTGACTCCGTGTTGATCTGTTTTAGGACTTTGAGAAAAGTGCTTCATAATTAGATGTTTTAAATATATAATTAGAGGAGAGAGGCCACGGCCAGGTGAGCGCAGGTGAAGTGACGCAGGTCTGTCTGAATGAAACACGTCGAGCTGAATAAAGACACGCAGCTGAAAAACAAACCCATTGCTTCTTTATTAGTCATTTTACAGTAGTCACTCATACGTAGCTGCCTGGAGTTGGTCTTTTTGTGTCTATTTACCGTTTGTTCCAACATCTTCCTCTTTTTTTTTTTCTTTTTAAACATCAACACAATGGAAGAGTCATGGACAAAGTATAAAAAGAACCCAACAGAGGGAAAACAGGATAAAATGCCCCTTTTCACAACAAAAACTACATTTGGCAAAAGGTGAGGATGAAGATGATGATCCAGTGCATCTTTAAAAAACAAAAACAAAAAGACATCAAACACCACATGATTCAGTTTTTACTAAGATCCCGAGGAGAGCGCAGGTGTCCGACTGGAAAACAGTTTTCATTACTTAGCAATTATCGTCCAATCACATTTGACCTCATTTGTTGCTAGCTGAAGCGGCAGAGAGCACACCACCCCCACGGAAAAAACAAACAAACAAAAGAAAACAACTCAACAAATAGAAAAAAAATAAAAGATTAAAAAAACAAAATGACCCATTCACATGTTGACAGTTGATCTGATGCGTTTATGGCACAACAAGGCGTCACAGGCGATTTCAAATTTACCCATAATACTTTTATTTCACAGCCGGTAGCAGCCCAAAGTCAACGCACTGCTGCAGGAAACACTGCGATACCTCGGCTGCAGCGCTGCAATATTCACTCATACCAACTAACAGAAGGTGCTGACGCTGCATTTTTTTCCTAAGAATTGAACACGGGCAACGGTTAACATATTTAAAACAAACAGCAGAAAATGACTAATAGCAGACAGTAAACAGTTATGATCATGTCCCCAGAAATATGTGAACACTTTATTCTAAACCAACAAGCTAACACCAATTAGCTTGAAAATGTAATCATGTAAAAAAAACAAAAAAAAGAAAAAAACAAAACAAACAAACTTGTAGACCTGTTTAATTTTTTCCTCCATGTTTATTTTTCTGACCAAGTTCTGAATCAATGTTAGCTAAACCTCTGGGTATTTTAGGTCGTCTGAGCTAGCCTAAAGAACATAGCCATTTTCCCGCTCATTTTCTTTTTTAAAACTTTAACAGTATCAGGTCTTCTTAGCCAGCCAACCCTGAACCTCTACAGCCTTTGCAGTTACCTTCAGCTAGCCTGATAAATCAGACCCTTTTCCTGCTTATTTTGGAATTTTCCTGACAAGTTTCAAAGCTAAAATTAAACAGAATTAGCTTGTTAGCTTATTGATAAATAAAAATCTCCCTTGAAAAGTATGTTTTTTTTAGTTTATATTGTAATAATTTAGCTAGCTAAAACTAATTCTCTTATCTTTAGCGGTTATAAATTAACTTGACAAATTATTTCCTGCCCTGTTTTTAATATTCCAGTCTAGATTCTCATGTAAGTTCCAACGTTATATTATTAGCTATTTTGCTCCATGCACTTTACTCAATTATTCTTTAGTTTTTATTTTTATCCTTAAAGAGCTAGTGTTAGCATGTTAGCTGACTAACAACAATAAATCCCTAAATTAAAAAGGGTATTGTCGCTAATGTGGGCTAGCTAGAGGACATTTTCACTAATTTGACGTCGTTGTCCACTAGTTTTAATAGTTTGAGTGATATTTGAGCAGCGGAGGTAAAGCACTGACTGCAGCTAACCAACTTGCCAGCTGGTTCAAGGCAATCCATTTACTCTAGTCTACCCTGAAAAGTAAGTTTTAGTCATTAAAACCGCTGTGATTTGATCGACCATTTGATGTGTCGCAGACGTGTACATCTTAAAATACAAACATTATAAAAAAAAAAACAAAAAAACATTTTTAACACCACCCTCCACCCAAAGGAAACTCAGGCAGTTCACATACATTAAGAAAAATAAACCCAACATTTACAGCTGAGTATCTGGACGTGATTTACGAAACATCTGTGCGACTTTATAATTGAAATTCCCTGCTTTTATCCATGGAAACACGGGGAAACAAACAAACAAACAAAAACCTTTGCTCAAATACAACTGAATGCTTTTTCATAACTGACGCCCACAAGAAACAACCGAAGCCCATTTAAGCCAAGAAAACAAACGCTTCATGAATGAAACAACTTAAGACCCAAAGTCATCATCTTGATTTTCTCAGTCGCAACTACAGAGTGACTAAAATTAAGAAATAACCTGAGACAAGTCAAGAACACAACAAGAAACAAGATCAACTGATGGCAAATCACAAGAAAAATTAGGGATATGATAAAATAAGTCTATGCTAAATTAAGTTTCTTAAAACAAAAGCAAGATCTCACACGCACGCACGCACACGCACGCACACACACACACGATTTATAAAACAAGTCCGGACGTACTTCTGCGAACTCGATTTTGGACTGTTCATCCATGTTTTTCTTTTCCTGGCAGAAATAGGTTTCTTCAGCAAACAGATTCGTATTTCTCAAAGTAATCTGAACGATGCAACGACAGAAGCTGATCAAATGGAGCGCGAGCAGCCAAAAACAGGAATGTCTCCGATCGGAGCAGATGGAAGCGCTGCTGTGGCACAAAATAAATAGAAAACAGAAAATCAAAGACAACAAATACTCCTGAGAAAACTGATGATTGATCAGAGGAAGCTGATCGAAGGTGATGGACACAGGGTATAAAATCAAAGGGGGATGATTGAGGCTCAGTTTCAAACAGTGTGATCAGTCTGATCACGCACACGCTCAGAGGGAGGAGGAACACCTGAACACAACCCACACATGGCCAAAGGTCACCTGCGATACAGGAAACAAAGACTGCGATGCTTTAATAGTACCGCATGTGAAGTTTGCAGCCTAGCTCGGCACGAGCACCGGAAGCGTGGGGAGACCACTAGCCTTGCTCCGCCTCCCACCAGTCTCAGCGGCATGTGACTGATCGAGCGGGCGGCGCTACAGAGAGGTTTTTAAATCAGCACTGATCCCTGCTTCACCTTCACGTTCTTCCACAGCTGTTTGCGGGGCGACCTAAGATGAGGTCTCGGAGCGGAACATCAAATATTAGGAGCTGAAGGACGGCCCCTTGTGGACCGCGTCGGTACATTTAAAGCAGCTAAGACACGGCTGTCCTTATGTCGTCAGCTGACGGAGGTCGCCTGCGCGCTAAGGGAAGCCACGCCTCCGTTTTGACTGCAGAAGGTTTCGTCACGGTTTAGGAACTTGGAGGACCTGCCGGGGCGTAACAGGAAGTTGGCGCCAATGTTTCGGCCGGTGATGGGACTCTGACAGCACGATTTTAGTCTGAAATCGAGTCACCTCGCGTGGTGCAGCGGTCTTTTGGTCTGTCACTTGTGTTTTATGAACACGCTTCCACAGCCTGCTCAGACTGCAGGTTAAACTGAGCCCAGCGAACACCGACCTCTGCTCCATCGTGGTGTTTGTAGTACATTCATCATGGTCTCATTAAAAGAAATGGGCTCCACAATAGAAAACGTGTCTGTGCTGCCTGAAGCAAGCTGCAGAGCAGCAGCAGAAGAAATCAGTGTTACGAAAACGACACTCGAGGTTCGCCTACGTGAACGACCCAATACGAGCGACCCGTCAGCAGGAATCCATCCCTCGCCATTTTCCCTCTGGTTCCTTCCCGATGTCGGTCGGTCACGGTGACGTCTGAGTCGTGGACGGTGTGCTGGACCAAACCAAACTAAAGTTTTTCCAGTGACTCTTTCTGATCTTTTGGGCAATTAATCGATTCATACGCACTCAGCTGTTTGTATTTACAGGGGAGTCATCGGTGAGGTCAGAGGTCAAACAGAGAAAACGAAACTAAATCAGCGATGACCTGCTGTGAGCATGTTTAAGTCTTTACTCAAATCACGGCAAACTTTTGGAGAGAGAAACCACAAGAGGTGCCAGAAACAGTCGATTGATGGTTTCTGCCTGAATTTGAGTCACTTGGCAGCGCGAGCGTCTGAGATGTGACGAGTTCGTCACGTTAAATAAACCAAGTTCAGTAAAGGTCAGTCTGAACGAACTTTGACGGTCGATGCATTTGTGGTCTGTGCAGAGGAGGACATGGAAAGTGTAGTGTGAGGTCAGTGATGCTTCAGGTGAGAAACGAGAAAATAAAGGCGGACGATGCTGTGAGACAGGAAGCAGAGGGAAAGCTTGACCTGCACAGACGGAGCGCGGCGCGTTCGCTCGACGAGTTCGCTCGACGAGCAGCTGACCGGCGTGATGATCGGTCGCAGGGTGGAAGGACGGAAAGGAAGGAGATGGGGGAGTTTAAGGAGGTGTGGGATGATGGTTCAAAGGTCAGGGGTCATTTACAGTAACCTACAGATATATACACACACCCAAATTATACAGAGAACAAATATATACATGCTCAGGGTTTCTATTTTTAACTATAACCAACAACTTTTTCCCAAAATACGTCCCTCCTCCTCTTCCAGCGTCAGGAGCAGTGCTGCACAACTCCTCCTCCTCCTCCTCCTCCTCCTCACCTGTCTGTAGTGTAATGAGGAGCGAGGCCGGGCTCACAGGCCACCTGGACTCAAGTGTCACATAACATGTAGGCGGACTTTAGCTGTTCTTTAGCAGCGTTCTGTCTTCAGGAGGACAGGAGGAGGAGGAGGCGGCAGGCGTGGAGGAGGATGTAGCGGCGACACTGGTGGTGGTAGCAGAGGAAGAAGATGAGGAGGAGGAGGTGGTGGCATTGGAGGGGAAGGAGAGCAGCTGTCCGGTCTCAGAGGAGAGGAGCGAGCAGGAGCGCAGGTCGACCGTCTGCAGGGAGGTGCAGCGGCGCAGCAGCGGGATTGACTGCTCCGTCACCTTAACACAACCTAGAAAACACACAGACGGGTGAGGCGGAGCAGCGGCACAGGTGGAGCAGGACAACGGTGAGGCTCAGGCGTCGCTTACCTGCCAGGTTGATGTGGGTGAGGCTCTCTCTCAGGGGGGAGATGTGGGAGGTGAGCGTGTGCACCGTCTGGTCGGTGATGTTCCCGCAGTGGCTCAGGTCCAACTTGGCCAGGTGAGGAACGTAACGCATCAGTAGGCGGGACGACGCGTCCGTCAGGTCCAAACCCGCCAAACGCAGCTCTGTCACATTCTGGAAACGCCCCGCTCTGGTTTCCCCGTGGGCTGCAGGCCCAATCAGAGCAGAGAATCAAACACGTGATAACCTCAGAGCCTTTGTGCAGGCGGAGGTGTTCCGATGTGGGTGTCTCACCTGTCCTGGTATCAGGTGGGGGCGCCAGCAGCTCTCTCAGGTGAGAGTCTTTGAGGTCCTCAACTCTGCTGAGGTCCAGCAGCTTCAGGCAGGGGCACACGGCCTGACACAGAGCGGAGACCGCCGCCCACGGGCAGCCCGACACATTCAGCTCCAGCAGACCTGAGCGGGACAGAAGACACAGGTGAGACTCGCAGGTGAGAGGTGGAGCCACTCGCTGCCTCACAGGAAGGAGGGAAACGGCTCCAGTGGGAGGTTTCAAGAGTATCATGTGACCTGGTTTGGCCAATAAGCCTTACACCATCAGGTGAAAAAATGAAAACCACGGCAACTTATAGCAGGGTGTGGGCAGGCGAGCTACACCTGTGCGAGGCCTTGAAAACAAGCCTTCAGATTCGGCTCTATCTGCCGCCCCACAGCGTGAGCGGATGAATACGAAGTTGATTCGGTCAGATGGGGATCCACAGCAGTTATCAGAATCAAAGCGTTTTTATAATTCAAGTTCCCCTCGCGCTTCAGTCTTCGTGTTGCGAGTGGGGGTAGTGTGTGTGTGTGCAGCGGGTGGAGGTGGCAGCACCGTCACCTTGCAGGCGGTTGATGAGCCACATCAGCTGTTTCTTGGAGATGTTGGTGTAGCCCAGGTTGAGGGAGACGGGCTGCCGGCGGATGATGCCGCTCAGCATGGGGGGGGTGATGGAGCGCTGCCGGCTCAGGTCGATCTGAGTCCACAGCCTCTTATCGCAGCACCTGGGGGAGGGAGAGACCACAGCTTTAGTCCGCAGGGCTGACGACCGTGGGGGTTACACTGAGGTCAGCAAACTCCTTTAGTCCCCGCACCGCAACCTTCCACGCCACTAGAGATACGGCGGTATATGTCGACCCAACGTGTAGTTACCCGCGAGGCTCACGTCAGGTTAGGTGGAAGGTTGCAGCGTGGGATTCAAACGGGGCTCCGTTTATGGCGTAAGCTACGACGCAGAAGCACAGGTCACGTGTACAGCGAGACGCATCGACTTGGAAATCCAACCCAGACAGGATGAACTCCGACCTACCGCTGTTCTCCAGCTCCGATCGAAGCGAGTCCACTTTTGTCTCGTAAAAGTGCAAATGTAGCCCCCCTACTCGAGTACTAGGGCTGGGTATCGTCACTGATTTCTAGAATCGATTCGATTCAATTCGATTTGAATCGGGGAAATTTTGCCTCAGACAGTCAGAAATATTATAATTCAGATCAGCACATTTACATATTTTTGTACCTATAAAAAGGAAGCTGACACACGCAAGACTTTATCACAGGTGTGAGCGTCACAGCAGAGGCCTTTGTGTCAAAGCAGCTGAAGATAAAACAGAAAAACATGAAGGAGATTTTCCTGGTCTGGGATTTTATAAAAATATTCTGCAGTCGATCAAAAACGAAGTGAATCCATGACGATGTTTATGTGAAGCGTAGTTTGGATCTTCTTTTGCTGCTGGTTCGGTCAATGTTGTTTGGAGAGAGATCAAACTAACAGCTTCAGAATCAGCACAAAAAGGGCGTGAACACAAAGCTCGACCCGCCGACAGAGTCAGCGAGCTGTCGGCTTTCAGCCCCGACCGTGTCCGTGCCGTCGGTGAGAAAGTCACAGCTCACTGATCCTGATGCGTCGGCGGGTCGAGCTTTGTGTTTACGTCTCTGTGCAGAAGCCTGTTCCTGCTCTCAGTTACTGTTTTAATGTTTGGTGGTTGTCGAAGTTTTGTGACGTTTCACCTGAGATTCTGGCGTTTCGGGCAAAAATACATTTATATAAAAAAAAAAATCAATTCAGGATTTTAATGAATCGATATCACGTTATCCAGAATCGATTTTAATCGATGAATCGATTATTAAAACCCTCCCTATCGAGTACCACCTAATGTGTGTGGCTGTCGTCATAGCAACACGGCCGAGGGTCCCATGACAGTGAGTATGCGACACGAATGCTGCAACAAAGGCGGAGGTCGAGGCGCCGACATACCTCCTGCTGGGTCTGCGGCTAACACGCTGTCGTCTTGACGGTTTGCCCGACTCGTCGGACGCTTCTTATTCTTACAGCGTTTATTTTATTGTTATTAGTTTTTTAACTCTTTGAGGACCTGCAGAAGCCTCATAATTATTAAAACCAGCCAATAAAGTTTTAAACCCAATCAGCAGAAGGGGCGTGCTCGGCTCTTCAGCCGAAGCTACAGTGACCATCGTACGAGACCCCGCCCCCTCGCACCCGTGACCTCACAGCGACTGACCAGCGGCTCCAGGTGCGGCAGACCCTCATGCAGACGCAGAGCTCTCTGTGACTCAGGAAGGTGAAGACTCGCAGCCACACGTCCCGTGTCATGATGTGGGCGGTGCCAGAGTCCAGCGGCAGGCAGCTGGGCTCGGGGCACGCCGGCGGGGGACGCACCAGGTGCCTCTCCATCTGCACGGGGCGGGGAGGCGAGGGTACGGCCGGCGGGCTGCGCTTCATCATCTGAGAGCGAGGGCCGAGGCGGGACGGCTGCGAGCAGGGGGACGCCGCCATGGCTGACATCATGAGTCCGCTGGCCCCGCCCCCCCCGCCGTTGGAGGTGGGGATTGAGGAGGAGGAGGTGCTGTTTCTAGACGTCTGGTTCTTGTTGTTTCGGATCTTGTTGCCACGGTTGCCGCTACCTTTGGTCCCACCCGCTCCGCCCCCGCCGTGTCTGTGATTGGTCAGAGCTCCACTTGCGTTCTCCTTCTCCCCGCCCCCTCCTCCCCCCGTGCCTCCACGTGTCCGTCCGTTGCGCGCCTCCTGCCCGTTGCTGCGCTGCTTCCCTGTGAAGCTGTCATGCTGCGAGGATGGAGCCATCTGACTGGAGGACAGTGGTGAGGGCGGGGGCAGGGAGGCGGAGTTTTTCCTGGTCCTGTCCAAAGTGGGCGTGTCGTCATCCTCTCCATCCATCAGCCCACCTTTGCGTCCCCTCTGAGACAGCCCCGCCTCCCCTCTCCGACGGGACTTGTCTCCCCCGGCCTGCTCGTCCTCCCGCTCGTCCTCCTCGCCCCTCCCTCCCTCCCCCTCCGACTCCTCGCTGGCACTGAAGCCGAGCTCGGCCAGACGCCGCTCCCTCTCCCTTCTCTCCCGCTCCGCCCGACTGCCGCTGCTGTTGCTGTAGACGACGGGAGGGGGTGGGGCTGGCGAGGACGATGACGGGGAAGACACTCTCCCCTGCTCCCCCCTCAGGGAGTCGTCGGAGTCAGACTCCGAGTCAGACTCTGAGCTGGAGGACGAGGACGAGGAGGAGGAGGGCCGGCGCTCCAGCATGCACATCCTCTTGAATCGTTCCAGTTTCTCTCTGTGATGGGAACGCTGGTCTGCGCTCGACGTCCCGCCCACACCACCGCCTCCTCCGGGCTGCGAGGAAGATGACGTGGAGGAACCCTGCACCCCTGAGGCTCCGCCCCCAGAGGAGGAGGGGCCATTGGACTCTGCCGCCTCCTGTTTGGGTTTCTGACGAGAGAAAAGACGACACGTCAGAGAAAGCGGGCGGTAACCGAGCTCGAGGACATCACGTGGGTTAGCGGTGGATGTCTTACCTTTTTCAGGCGTTTTTCGTGGCCTCCTTTCATCTGAGGAACAAACAGGAAGCAGATCGATAACATCATTAGTGTCATTAACAGCGGTTTGGAGGGGGAGCTGTGAACTGGCTCCTCCTCCAGTCTTAGATCTGAGCACATTAAACACCGATCAATAATCTATAATCAACTCTGTGACTCGTTCAATCTGACTTTAAGGTCACCTTCTTCTTGGGCCCGCTGTCCGCAGGCAGCTCCTTCTCCTTTTTCCTCTTGTGCCCGCCCTCCTCTGAGGTGGGTGGGGCTTTCTTTTTAGGAGGCGGGTCATCGGTGAGCTTCCACCGGCCCACCTCTCCATTATCCAGCCTGCGTTTGCCTGAGCCGTCCGCCTGGTCCTGCACACAAACAGAAGCAGGGTTCAGTCTATCCGAGCGCACCGCTGCTCCGAACCGGTCCCCTGTACTGGTCCCACTCTCACCTTACTGGTTTTGCCCTCCTTGTGGCACTTCGGACACTCCCAGCAGTTCGGGATCTCGTCGTTGATGATTCCTTCAGCTTTGCCCATCTGAGGACAAAAGGCAGCACACATCAGCACATCTGGAAACATCAGGAAGAGCAGCGAGTGACTGCAGAGGAGGAGATGCTAGCAGCTCGACACGACTGCGGGTCATGTGATGGAGCCGCTGCGAGGAAATATTCTCAGTTTGAAGTTACAGCGACTAATTTTTCACCACGTCAGCCGAATCAGAGAGCTGAGGTCTGTTTTCTTCTCCCAATTCCAGCGTAACCAGAGCTACGGTGGCTGCTGCTGGACAAACTTGGTCGGCCAAATACAAATTCAGACCGTACCCCGTATGGACCAGATCCGCCCAGAGCGTTTCCCTGTCTGTGGCCGTCAGACACCGTCATGTGACATTTAAGATGTCGGTGGCTCTGACAGATTATTGATCATTCATTTAATGAGTTTTTGGAATTACACTGTTATAGGCACATTTATGAGCGCCACATGTTACTCACGTCCTGGTCGAGCCAGGGAACGTTAGCTTGCTATTTGAATGTATTTAACCTGATCATGTGACCAGTGTGCAGCTGCTGAACACTTACAAGGTTACACAGATTAAACTTTGCTGAGTCACTGCTGCTTTCAGTGGACTCGCTCCGAGTCAGGAAGTGTGTGACAGCAGCTCGCTGAAACCAAGGAGGAGCACCTCTGTTTGGTTTGTTAGTGTGGATTAATGCTGCCGCGCACACAGATGAAAGGCCATCAATCTCAGGCCCGCACAGCAGCCACAGAGGGCGAGCCGAGTGAAACCAAAAGATAAAATGAGGAGCGATCGTTTCCAGGTTTTTGTTTTCAGGACAGTAAGAAGCCAGAACGAAGCCCCGTGTCTGCACTCCAGCAGCATGCTGCGTGTTTGCACGCTGATGATGTGCAGCCCGAGTGCCAAACATCTGGATCCGAGTCCGTCTCTGTGTTGAGCACAGATCTCCGTCCTCGTTCACAGCTCTGAGAGCTCTGCTGCATCGACCCACTTTTTCCTCAGCATCATTAAACTTTCATTCACAGGAAACAAACCGGCATTTCAAAATAAAAGCCCTTTCCAGGCAAACTGACCTTGAGGCAGCTGGGGTGGATGATCTCGTTGCAGATGGTGCACTCCATCAGCGAGAGGCTGAACTTCTCGTCCTCTGAGTCCACCGTGTCCTCCTTCCCCGCCTCTCCACACGCAAAGCACACGGCTGTGTGAGGCAACACCGGCTACAGACAGGTGAGACAGGTGAGACGTGTACAGGGGGGTAAAAACAGAAACGTGCTGACAGTTAAAGACGTGGATGCAGATGTTGTGGGAGGCGAGTACCTGAATGAACCACACAAAGCTGAAACCTTTAGAGCGCTAATGTCTACTCCTGCTTCCTAATCAAACAGTAGAACTGAACATCTCTCAGAGAAACATCTGGATCTCAGAGCAGGTCGATCAGGCCCACAGGTGAGGGGCAGACTCCTTCCTGCAACTTTAAGACCCTCCTGACCTGCTCAGGGCTCAGTCGGGATCTGATCGATCGAGAGTTCTTCTCCTGCACATCCTGCAGGTGGGCCGTTCCCCTCGGGGCGTTCACCTGGCTGCTCTGGCCTCCAACACTGTGCGGTTATTGATCCGAGCGCAGAATCGTGGAGCTCTGCTGTGTTTGGGTCTGTAGCCTGTGCTGTTCTCATCCAAACAGAAGCCGAGTGTGTTTCTACAATCTCACCTCGTTAGTCGAGCAGTGACCCTTGGCTGCATTTCGCTTTTTTAAAAACATGATCATGCACCCATCAAACTTTTAAAAGTCGAGCAGCTCACCAAAAGGTCAACAGCACAGACGCATGATCCTGTTTTATTTTCCTGTTTCATGTACTCAGAAACGACAGATGTTTTTTGTGTGATGGTCAGAAACACCAGATTCACACATGGAACCCACTGAGGGTGGTCGACCCCCCAACACCCGCTCAGACCCAAACCTGCGGTCTGAGGCCTCAAACGGCTCGCGATGACTTAAAGAGGCGATGAGCTGCAGGTCGCCAGGTCACTGCTCGACCTCAGTGAGGCAGCAGCACTCTGAACACCTGCAGCTGCTGCTCCTCATCCTCTCAGCAGACACCAGGGGGCGTCTCTGCTCCTGCTGAGGGAGCAAAGCAAGGAGCATCATCCTAACCTGCACCCTCCTCCTCCACACAAAGCTCCAACAACAGATAAATAAATCTCCATCGATGTGAGCCGTAGACCGTCTCACTGTGTGTGTGTGTGTTTTAAGCATCTCTGTGAAATGGCAATGGATCAAAGCCAACTCGCTCTCACTCACAGTGCCAGCAACCATCACTGGTTGCCACGGAAACCCAGCATCGTCGCCCGCTGGGCTCTTGGCTGATGCCATTTGAAGAATCGACACACAGAAAGAAGAATACAGCACATCTTCAGCATGCGCACACACACACACCTGTGCATGGGTCGCGTTCCTGTCGTCAGGGACAGCAGCAGGTGTAATGGAGGACCGTGTTGACATGGAAACCTGTTTAACCGTTACTCAGACTGCAGATCTGAGCATAAATAAGTGGACGGGTTCCTGCAGTGTGATTTTTGAGCTGAATGTTTGTGGATGATGGAGCGCTGCATGTACGCTGCAGCTAACACGCCTCCGTGATCTGCTCAGTCACATGCTTCTGACACTTTGTCCTGAAAGCAAACCGCTGAGCTGGGTTTGACTCCAGCTGAAGGCTTCAGAGGTCAAAGGGCATAATATTCATCAATCATTGCTTCTTATCAGTTGAAGCCACAGTGGTATCTGAGTGTACAGAGCCTGAGGTCCGACCGCGGAGGCGTACCTGCAGACGAACTGAACCTGATCTGACAGTCTGTGGGAGGGGCTTTCTCGCTGGCCGGTGTGCCAGCAGTGGCGAGGACCACTGAGCGAGCCCTGCGAGATTTGACGTGTCTCCTGCTGGTTTGCGTAGGTCACGCGTTACTGACATGTTTGGGCTGATCCAAAGCTAAAAGCACAGGTCACCCTTCAGTCTGCGAGCCGCACACATTCCTGCTTTCTCGGCAGGTTTTTGCTGGACGGCACGCAGCAAACATCAGCCGACGGCGACCGTGTGTGACAGAAGCATGTCCACTTCACTGTGACTATTACACAAACACTGTCAGGGTTAAACAAGAGCTCTGTGTAAGAGCTTTCCGAGGGATGTAGGTCAGACAAAGAAGACTGATTCTGAACCGAATCATGCAAAGCTGCTGTGTAGAGTCTAACAATGAGGATCTGTAATGTATTTTTAACCTCAGTTCATTTCAATGCCAGTGTGGTTCATGTTTAGGTTACAGTCTCGGCGTCTGCTGTCGTGTCGTGTGTGCGTCTCACCGCTGTGCACTGTCTCAGGAGGCAGGACTGCTTCATGCGGCCGGGTCCGCCAAACTTCTTCATGTCCTTGCAGAAGTGACACTCGCCGCACTCCGTCCTCATGCAGGCCTGGCAGCGCCGGCACCGCGTCCGCCTGCGCCTCGCCCCACCGCCGGCCCCCCCGCCCAGCGCCTTACTGCCCGACATCACCGAACAAGTCAGCTGGAACCAGAGAGAGCGAGAGGACAGAGATATGAGCATGTGGGACAGCAGCAGACGATCCCTGTGGAGGTAAAGACGTTTACAGCATGTAGATAAACCCCTCACAACACCTGTTTCTAACTCACCTGTTTCAGTCGTATTAAGGCTAAAAGTTTGCATTATTAGGGGCGTGGTCTCTTTGACTGACAGGCTGTCTGCTAGCTTCACCTGAACTGGACCTCTGAACTATGTTTGTGCTGTCCGAGCCTTTTAATGACATCATCACACCAATAATGTGCTGATCAAACATCTGGACTCATCACGACGCTTTTTTAAATCCAACAAACACTTAGTTTTATTCCTGAAACGTTACAGATGGACTGAAGTCGTCGTACGTGTTGTTAAAGACGTTTAAACGGCTGGAACAGAATGTGCGTCTCACAAAATGAAAATTAAATCAGCAGAAACTCGTCTGAGGTTCAACAAAAGGAAAAACATTTTTCATATCATAAGGACCCACAAAGTCATGTAATTAACTGGTGATTTGAATACGACTGGTTTAAAACACCCTCTGAGTTTTCAGTATTTGAATGTTTATTAGTTTTTGGATGTTTCTGCCTGTGTTCTGTCAGGATGACCTCACACTGCAGGTCCGGGCTCTGACGAGGCCCATCCAGGTGTGCTTTCCCTGGACTGGCAGTGTCTCACGCTAGAAATGAGCTCAACCCATGACAGAACTTCCACCGTGCTTCACAGGAAACGGTCAGGTACAAGGACTGGAGTGAAAAAGCAGTCAGTGTCCACAGAACAACTTCAGAAACTGGGCGACTAATGCTCAAGAGCACTTTAGAAGGAACAACAAGGTCTGGCTGCCCGGAAGCAGATTAATGAGGGGTGACTCAAGACTTTCGCACAGCACGGGGTAAAGCTCACACTCAGTGTTGAATCTGCGGCGCAGCCTGCGCAGCCGCCCACCACAGCCACCATTTATGCATGTGCGTGCTCCGCCCGCACCGCCCTGCAGTTTCACCACCCAAACACGAGTTGGGCCTCCAGCTGACTCTAAACATGGCAGCAGAAGCAGCCAGATGGGAAGTGGCAGACCTCAACGGCCAATCACAGTCGCTCTGTAAGAAGGCGCCCGTCAGGTTACGGAGCCAATTCAACGCAGTTTAAACCTGATGAACACGCCTCCCTCTCCTCCTGACTGATACTGACTATTGATCAGGTTCAGCTGATCGATAACCAGAAGGAGCCGTTGGTTGTTGTTGGGTTTTTTCCTTTTCTCACGTGGCACAAAAAACATTTTGTAAGAATAAAACCAAAACGCCAACATGCAGCTGACATGCTGTTCGCAGCAGCCTCGCGGCGCTGCTCGATTAACTAATCATCACTTATGTGGTCGATGTTAACAACGGTTCACTGTGTGGACAGACGCGATTGATCTCTGTACCTTTATTATTTTTAAAACAACTTATCAGCTTTACACTTTGTTAAAGTGACATTAATTTGATATTTTATTGTATAAACCCATTCGCACAAAAAGTGGCTGCAGAGCATTAAAACACACATTTGCTCCAACTGATAATTACTTTCAAAAAGCTTCCTCTGTGTAAACGATGATCAGTTCAGGGTCTGCTGCACGCACTTGTGTCAGCTGTGCTGAGGCCACTTCCTGTGGACTGGAGTGTGTGTTACAAATAAGCTGTAAACATCTGGAAGTCTCAGGCTATGTTCTCTTCATCCTCGACTTCAAACTGTTCAGTTTGTTGGTAAAAACTATAAAACTTTCTGGAGTCAGAGTTCAAAGTTCACTGCGGCGAGACCAAGAACACGCTCCTCACAACAACTCTAATCAGACACTAGAGTCCCCCTCAAAGCTGATGGTGAGCGGCCTCGGTATGAGCAGTGAAAGGACTCGACAAAACCGGTTTTATATAAATGTGCTGCACCTGCTTTCCCATCAGGCAAAGGTGAGTGCACAGCAGCTCACCTGCAGACACTTTACTTTGTTCCAGTGAGACAAGAACTTCCTGGAGTTTGAGGGGGAGCGTCTAAAGCCGTATCAGTGCATCTTTGCAGGTTTACAGTTGCATAAATCCAACAGGGACACAGTGTTATTCCAAAAAAGATGCAAAGTCAAAGAACCAAAAGCAGCAAGCAGTCCTCTGCAGAGCAGCCACATGCTTAAAGATTCTACATTATTATTTAAATCTGTTAGGTGGAACTCGACATACTGAAATCACTAACAGACCGGATCTGCTTCATTATCTGGTCCAAATCCAGGTGTTTTTAAATCCAGGTGTTTTGGTTGTACGGGCTGCTGAGCATGCTCTGAACCTTCACTCTGTTTCTTTCACGTTATTTATAATATTTATTGTATTTTCTGGGTATTCTTGCGGCTGCTGTAGTCTCACAGTGCCTGTCAGTAATCAAGGGAATAATATTCCTGACATTAAAGAATGAAAACGGAGAGGGTGAAGCAATCCTGCTTCCTGTGTGAAGCTAACATCCCAGGATCGTTTTCACCAGCTTCCTCCTTCCAGGCCAGCACGAGCCCACAGAAACACCTGTATGAGAACATCACCTGAAACGCGATTTTCTAATTAAACATGTGACGGAAACAGAGGCTGGCTGTAGCTAAAAGCAGCTAACAGCAATAATAATGAAGATGCGCATCTGGCACCGTTTGGAGACTAACCGCTAACAGCTAGCAGCTATCCCGTCACAGTCACCTACAGCCAGCCTGGGCATACCTGCCCGGACCACACACCTGTACACACCACACCGTCTGCCCTGTTAATTACCTAATATCACATGTAGGAGGGCAGCCCCCCCTTCCCTTCCCCAGCCTCTCCTAAAACATTAACGTTAGGCGTGCTAACACGCTAGCACGCTAGCAGCCCGTCCGCCCCCTGCAGCAGCTTCCTCTTTCACACTGTCCCCGCTCCGCAGCTAGCTGCCGGGCAGGTGTAGGTGAACAAACCCGACCCTCACGAACCCTTCCCCGCTCACCTCTCTGAATCAGCTCGCATGCTCCTGGGTCGCTCATTAGAATCGGTATCCGCCAACAATCAGCCCACGTTAGCCCGTGCTGAGCGCAGCTAGCCGTCCGCTTCCTTGTTTCTTCGTCCGCCGCTGCTTCATGCGCATGCCATCCCGCTGGCTGCCGCTGGCTCCGGTTCTCCGGGCTGGCCTGCCTGAAGGACCGCGGTGGTCTAACTGTGTCGGTAGAGAACGGATGGATATCGGTGAGGCGGAGGGCGCAGTCGTGCCCATTCACTCCCCTCTCTGTCCGCCTCTCTCTCTGCACTCGGTCCGCCTCGCTCTCCCCCCGCAGCGCGTTCCGCGTGCTCCGCGGCTCTTCCTCCCGAGGGGCTCCAAAATACACACAACGGCCCGTTCTCGCCGCAGCGCGGCGCTTTCAACGCGTTCCCGGTGATACTCCTCCGCACGAACTAGGCCCGTTCGCCGTAGTAGGCTGGAAAAGCAGCGCCGCGCGCGGCTATTGTTCTGCGACTCTATTGTGTGGCGCGAGGCTGCGGTGCTGCGCGTGATTCGGTTCAGTGTCGTGAATCGGCCGGTGGCTCGCGGCACGTTTAACCCCGCATTGATGACATCATGCAGGTGACCGCAGAGCTCGCGCGCTGCTTCAGCCTCGGACAGAGACGGAAAATAAAATAAATAAATAAATAAATAAACCGCTAAATAAAATATAGGCACAAACGATATGCACGCTCCTCCTCTCTGTGTCACGTCACAGTGCGGAGGGCATTGTGGGACTTGTAGTTGTCCCGCTTCTCCACAAAAAAGCGTTGAGCTAAAATGTTTTTTAGCCCACACAAGACATTTGAAATATAATAGAATATAGACATCAGTAGAATGCGGATAAAAATGAAATTAAAGGTAAAAAAAACAAAAAAAAGATTTTAAAAAATGCAGCAAACACATGCACATACATGTTGGTGCAATAAAAATGAAATCAATCAATGACTAAAACATGCTGGTGAATAATTTTACAGCTCATAAAAACCGAGATTTTTATTTTTATAAAGAAACACAGCAGCGCTGACTCCTGAGTTCACCGCAGGGTTTATTCACAATATGTCTTATAAATATTTTATTCCATAAAACACGTTTTTTGTTTCGTTCCAGCTTTACATTCGATTTGATTTACTGTGTCATTTCTCCCAGTGCATGTCTTCTGTTTTTATTATTTACTGATGTAATTTTACATTTGACTTTGGTCGCTGTCTGCTGTATGAACAAAGTCATGTGATGTGTGATGTGTGGAGTACTGTTCTCCTCTGTAAACGTGAGTGACTTTCCTCTGTGGGTTCAGACACTTGGGTATAAGCATTTCCTCAGAGGGCACAGTGGCTCTGCTGAAAGTGGATCTTTGATCTGAGCTCCAGCTCAAACCTGAAGGTTCACGTCTGTGACGACGAGCTCTGCTGACGGTGTTCTGACTGAGTGACGGCCAGCTGGACGTTTCCTGCCATAAAAACGGGATTTATGCTGATGTTTGCTGAAGCTGACCAGACTGCGTTTATTTGGTCTCGAGTTTGTAGAAGTCTGGGATGGATAATAGTAAAGCATAACTCACGGATGCTGAGACTCCTCGCTGTGATAACTGCAGACTACACTGAATCAGTACACTGCTGTTTTTTTATTTGCAGTGTTTTTAGTTTACCTGCGCTTTCTTGGTCACATCCACCTGGATCCAAACTGTCAGCAAAAACCAGTCTTCACAGCAGAAGGTTAAAGGTCAGTGTTTTAAATTCCACCTTCAGCGCCCTGTGCTGCCATATAGACCCCACCTGTACTTACAGGCAGACAGTTATGGGACTCTGATTTAATACGAGAAGACTGCACGAAAAACAAGTTTTATTTTTGTAAAGCTGAATTCCTGTCTGCCTTGAACAGCTTCAGCTTTGGGTCATGACCCCTACAGCTTCTGAAGGAAGAGGGTAACTGCATGGAGCACCTGTCCTGAGACAGGAAGCCTACACTCCACATCTGCACCGGGCTGAACTGGAACACCAGCACAGAGGCCGGAGGTGCTGAGCACACTCTCCTCCCTCACTGAGGAGACAGCTGTTCATCACAAACACCTTCAAACTCACGTTCAGGTGCTTTTCATCACTTTTCTTGAACCCAGAGTTTTTAAAGCTGGGTTTACCTGCCTGTGGCCCCCTCACTCTTTCCAGCAGCCCCCAGACCATCTCGCGATTGTTTTCTTCTGGCACCAGTGGACTTTCATGCTTTTCAGACCAACACACACACGCGCGCGCGCGCTCAACCCCTCTCCTCTCCTCCCCTCCCTCCCGCTAGCCAGCTCGCTGCTAGCTCCGCTGCTAGCTCCTCCTGCCTCCGTGATCAGACGCACCGGCTCCATTCACATCACGGTGCTGTTGGGAAACCACCCCGCTCTCAGACCCTCTCAGACCCGCTGACGGCTCACAGAAGAGACGCCTCGTGTGTCAAATAACTGAAGATGATTAAGCTCTTTTCCCTGAAGCAGCAGAAGAAAGACGAGGAATCTGCTGGAGGAAACAGAACCGGAGCCGGGGGCAAGAAAGCCAGCGCGGCCCAGCTCCGAATACAGAAAGGTAGGCTCTGTTAGCCGAGAGTTACCCACCGGCCGACACCGAACCCACGGGACCCAGGGCTCTCAAACCCAGACCCGGTGTTGCTGTAGCTCACTCGGGCTAACGGCTGGCCGACTAACTGCGGCTGAAGCTGGTGTTAGCTACGGCTGCTAGCCCGGCTGTGCTACATGAAAACAAAACGCAGGCTAAAGGTGTTAGCACGCAGTTAGCAGCAGCTAGCAGCTATCAACACTAACCCGGAACACAGCTGCTAACAGCTAACGCCGGACAGCCGTAAACACTGACGGCTAACGGCAGCTAGCCTCTAACTGCTGTGTCAGTTCCGTGGGGTCCACTTCTACCTAACACCAGGTGAGTTAGGAACACAGGGACTCACTGGAACACCTGAGCACAGCGCCCACCTTCCTGACCCTCTATCCTCCTCAGGTGCAGGTCGACCCGAGGGGCTGCAGGGCGACAGGTGAACGCAGATCAGAGCCCGGCTTAGACTGCAGGGTTAGAACCAGGCTGAACCTGTGTGGTGGATCACAGTAGACTCTGAGGGTCCTGCCTGCCTGTCAGACGCCTTGTGAGTCACCTGGTGTGGGTGACCAATAGGAGAACAGCCTCAGGTCCCTATTCTCAGAGTCCAGCTCACCTTATCAGGATCTGTCTGAATTATCAGCTCTATCTGTCTACTTTGCAGCATCTGACCTGGACAGGTCTGAAACCCTTCTCAGCTTCTAAGTGATCTGCTGAAATGGGCTCTGTGGTTTCCATGGATCTGATTGGCTGGTTGTCGGTGGTTTCATACCTTTTGGTCTCTTATCTGGAGCATAACCCGAGCAGGAGTGACACAGGCCAAAAGGCTGGGCAGTGATGCCCCAGCAAGTGTCCAAGAAAAGCACGTGTTCCTGACACCAACCACCTACTTCTTCTTGCCTCCACCCACCTGATGAATGACAATTTGAATCTCAGCGATTCATGGGGTTGCAGAGGTTTGGGGTCCTCAGGGGATCTGTAGGCCCGTGGGTCTGGGTTCCAACCAGTGTTTAGCAGACCCGAGTGACCACCTGGGCCCGCTCTGACCCACCACACGGGATCAAAGCAGTTCTGAAGATGGTCCAGATGTTTTGGTGCCTTAAACAACAAGAAGGTATCCAGTGGTTTCAGAGTCACCCCCTAAACCTGCGAGAAGATCAGGGTTTTTTACATTTGGAAGTTGTTCTTCCACATTTTGGCAAAAACGTTTTGACACATAAAAGTTGATTAGATTTGTTTCATAATGGTCCTTTTATTTCTTTACCTCGTGGGTCTAGGCCGTTATTTCTCATTGATGCTCATCTAAGTTGATTAAGGAGGTTTGTGTTCTTCTCTGGAGGTTATTAAGATTTTGGAGATGATGACATAACATTTTTGAAGTCCTAAAGAACACAATATGTGGAGATTTTTAAGAATATTTAAAGAGGTCCAAAGGTTTTAGAAGTCCTTAAATACCAAGGTGAGATTGAGAAATGCTGAAGGAGGTCTTGGAGAAGGTTCCAGTTCTAGCTGAAAGTGTTCCAGATGTTGTTCTGGATTTTTAAGTCTTTTGGGACAGTTCAGAGACCTTCGTGTCAGCACTGCTTTTCACAGGTCCTAGCATACAAACAAGGTATTTAGAGCTCCAGATGTTTTCATGAGCCTCTGAAAGGTGAAAGAAGAAGAGATGAAGGACGTCTTTGATTCCCGAGGACGAATCAGAATCAGTAACACCTGCCTGTGTTTGTTTTTTAGACATCAATGAGTTGAACTTACCAAAGACGTGTGAGATCAACTTCCCCGATGATGACGACCTCCTCAACTTCAGACTCATCATTTCACCGGACGAGGTGCGTGTGTGCGTTTCATTCAGAGACGTGATTGCATAAAAACTTTATTCCTCTCTGACTTTGAGGACAAACACCTGTGAGAGCTGCAGGTGTGCATCAGTAACACGAGCAGTGCTGTCTGTAAAAGCAGTGAAACACCTCCACCTGTGAGCGCAGGACCAGTTTCAGACACTGCTACACCAGAGCCGATTGTTCCCACTCATGTGGCACACAGGTGTATGAAACCTCAGGATGTACAGAGTGAGGATGAGGGGCTGAATCGGGAGATGAAGATGATGCTGAGCTAACGAGTCTGCCTCTGTTTGTCTTTTTGTCTCTCAGGGTTTTTACAAAGGAGGAAAGTTTGTCTTCAGCTTTAAGGTGAGAAACAGCCATCTCTCTCTCTGCTCCACCCTCGGCTCCACCCTCGGCTCTTCATGCTGAAATAATCCTGAAACAGTCTGACCCTCAGCAGCCTCCACTGGTCTAACAACAGGTCTCACCTGTGTAAAGTCCGGCCCACAGCGCCCTGAGAACATCAATAAGAGGCTCACTAATGTAGCTCCATTAGTTAATTATCACTTTATTTATGAATTTGGCTTGCAGCAATGATAAAATCACTTTTTTCTTCCGTTTTCTCCACGAGGCTCTCATTTTCTCTGGTGTTATAAATCAGGTGCTGCCTTTCACGCAGTGTTTAGATGTCCTCATGGTTGAGCTGTAAGAAGTCCTGAGGTTTCTGCAGGTGAGCCCGTAAAGGACTAGCAGGTGGATTCATCATAATCGCTGACAGACTTGTGACGTTCCACGGTCCTACAGGTCTCCCGAGTCCACCTGGTCTTCCTGCTGGCCCGCCTGCAGACTTCCTGCGGTGGCGGCTGCAGGCCGGTACGAACGCCGGTGGGGGTCAGGAGAGGAGGCTCGTCGCTGATGATTTACAGGAAGGCAAAGAGACGTTTTGATAAGCGCGTGGCTCATTTTAATGCGTTTAAATGATAGTTTTTATATTTCAGGATCGGGGTGGACCGTCACCATTGGCGACTGGTAGCTGTGGTCAGTCGTCATGGGCCTGGATGTTCTTGTTCCAGGCTGAAGTGACTGTACAGCAAACTCTAAAAAAACAGGTTTGAATTAGTGTTGGCGTTTCCCTGCTCCACACAGGGCCAATAAATGAACACACCACCACTAACCTTTGGCCACACAGCTCAGTCTTTGTCTCTGACCATCAGACTCTTCTCCTGGAGGCATTTGGTTCATCCATGTGGGCAGGTACACGTTTTTAAAGGTTTTGATTTTGGAGCAGGTGCTTCTTTCTTGGTTGGGACCCTCTCGGTCTGTGGCGATGTGAAACTGGCTTCGCTGTGGGTCATGGCAGGCTTGAGTCTCGGTGGTTCCTGAACATCCCAACCAATGTGGTGTCATCTGAAGGGGACAGTTTGGGCCTTCTTCCAGGCCAAAGTGGTGACACATCTGAATAACCTGACCGTGTCAAAATAAAACTCGCTTAATAAAAGATGTCTGTGTATCTGGGCCTGTGTGGATCAGAGAAAAGCAAATGCAAACTTGTTCTTTAGAGTCATTGAAGGAGTTTGCTGTACATCATTCAGCTCAGGGAAGTCCGAGGAGCTCGGGAAGAAAGCCAGCAGACGTGTTTGGTTGTTGAAGACGTTTCGTCTCATCCAACAAGCTTCTTCAGCTCTAAAAGCAAAACACTCATCTGCATCTAAAGGTCAAAGGTCACTCTATCCAGGATGTCAGTGTTCACATTCGCCACCTACACTGGTCTGAGATCCTTCCCAGACCCCTAACGCCCACTCACAACCTGCGTCAGGTGACCTCAGTGGGTCACATGATGGGGTGGGGCAAAGTCTCACAATGGTTCCAAGACATCTGCTGATAATCACCCACGCCTTTTTCACACCTTGGCTGTGATGAGTCACATGATGAATACTCTTAGGGCCACTCCCACTAAAGTCTGTGACAGAGAAGCTTCTGGGATGAAACGTCTTCACAGACCTGTTCTTCCAACTCCTTTGATGTTTGCTGTACAGTCGTTCCATCCTGACATCCACGCCTGTGATTGGCGGAGACTTCTGACCTCACCTGTAGAGGCTCCTAATCTAATCTCAGCTCAGAGGGTCCGGCGACATTTCGAGGGTCATCACCGGGGGCTCGTTAAGAAGCAGGTGATCTGACAATGTGTGTGTGTGTTTCAGGTAGGACAGGGTTACCCCCACGACCCCCCAAAGGTAAAGTGTGAGACGATGGTGTATCACCCCAACATCGACCTGGAGGGCAACGTCTGCCTAAACATCCTAAGGTGTGTGCGTTCTTAAAATCAAACTTGAGGTCACACTGAGGTCAGACAGGTGAGCGTTTCCAGGTGAGGTCTTCTGCTGCTCACCTGTTCCTTCTTCTCCACAGAGAGGACTGGAAGCCCGTGCTGACAATAAACTCCATCATCTACGGCCTACAGTATCTATTTCTAGTGAGTGCGCATGTTTTCTCTTCCGTGGCTCAGTGCTGCCCTCAGCTGGTGAACGTTTTGTAACGAGACATTTAACGACTGTTGTCGCCTTTTGCTTCCCGTCTCCCCCCGCAGGAGCCAAACCCAGAGGATCCGCTGAACAAGGAGGCGGCGGAGGTCCTGCAGACGAACCGGCGGCTCTTCGAGCAGAATGTCCATCGCTCCCTGAGGGGCGGCTACGTGGGCGCCACCTACTTTGAGAGATGTCTTAAATAACTTAGTGTCCCATCATCCTCTGAGCTCCCTCCCATCCCACCTCCCCCCTCCCACCACCTTCACTACTTCTCCTCCCCCTCCTCCCCGGTCCTGCTCGTTGGCTGAAGCAGGAGCTGCGGCGACAGGAAGCAGCACACCAGAAGACGCTTTTCTGTTTCAAAACAAAAGAAGAAGAACCTCATCCTCCCCCTCTGCCCTCCTCCCTCCCCTCCCGTTTCTCTCTGTTTAACTTCTGAGACGCAGCATTGAACCGTCGACATGCCGCCGCGGGACGCCGACACACAACACACACCTGAATGGACTCAAAAAGATGGCTGCCAGCAGACGGCCGCCGATGATGATGATGATGATGATGGACGGGGGAGGGGGAGGGCAGGGTGGTCAGTGATGGCCATGATGCTGGTGATGATGATACTCATGTGATTTTGTTTTTTTCTTTTTGTTAGTTTTCGAGTTTTTGGCGAGGGAGCCTGACATCAGACGGGCGGTTAGAATGGACCCGCCCCCTTGTTGGTTACATGCAAGTCCACTAGCAGCAAACTCCAAACCCTAGCAGCTTCAGTGTTGTATGGACACTTGTGGGCGGCACTTGTGACCACCTGTAGGCGGAGCCTTAAAGCCATCTGCTGCACCTGCAGGTGTAATGATAATGTCAGCACAAGGGGAGGGGCTTGTAGGAGAGGGGCCTTAAGCACATGCTCCATTTTTTATTTTTTTCTTCTCCAGCAAAGGGGGAGTGGCTTGTGGCAGTGGGCGGAGTCTGTTAGCAATGCTAGGAGATGCTACATGTTTTTGATTTTTGTGTGTGCCTACACTGGAGGGAGGGGCTTGTTACTCCGCAGGTGGTGTGGAGGTGGAGCTTGATTTTATGTGAAGGGCTTGTTAGTGCCATTGTGCTTAAGGTGGTCACATGACGCTCTCCAGGTGTGGCGGATGGAGAAGTTTGGAGTTCGCTGCTAGATGGAAACATGAAGACAGGGTTGGTGGGCGGAGCTGTGTGAGATGGGTGGGGCTGTTATAGGGTGGGAGGGTTATGTTTAAAGGCTTGTAGGTCTGGGGGCAGGGTTACAGGGGGAGGGGGGGTCGATTTTCATTTGGGGGGGTTGTGGGTGGGGTTAAGGGGGAGGGGCTTAAAATGTTACGAGTCTATTGTGTATATTGAAACCCCGGCTGTTCACACTGACTGCAGTATGATTTATGTTAAATAAAATATGAAGTTGAATGATTAGAGCTGTGCTGACGTCACTTCCGTCCTCGATCGCCACAGATGATGTCACCAGTGTGGGGGGAGGAGCTTAAAGATGGTCGGGTAAGGCTCTGCGGCGAGCTCTGCGGTGGGCTCTACGCATCGGTGCTCGGTGGTGTAAGGATAACATGAAGCATGAAGCTCGTGGTGCATATTTTCTGTGCTGATGTTAATACCTGAGCAGACGCCTCAGCACCCTGAGACCTTGCCCTACGGTAATCAGCTGACCGTGGAGAGACAGCGGCCCTGGCGTCCCGTTTAAGTACCACGCTCAGTTTCAGTGAGCTCGTTACAACCAGGAGCTGGAGCTGTAGTAACATGGGTGGGACAGTAGGGGGCACTGAGCTAATAACCTGCTTTTAGGAAGTTGTCGGACTGCCTGGCAGGTCGGAGCACGCAGCAGACATTTGACATGTGAAAGGTTTAAACAGGGACATAATTTCTGTCACCGATGACAACCATGGACTCGTGCAGCGAGCGTGCGTTACCTGGTTCTTTTAATCTAATAACGAGTGTCAGGAATACATTGTTTAAAAGCATGTGACTGGTCCTGAGCTCGTCCCACATCAGAGAAACAAGCTGGAGCAATGGCGGTCAGCAGCAGGAAGTAAAACCAATCAGAAGGTGAAAATGAAGAAATGAAACGAAGAGTTTCTGATCCGAGCTGCGATGTGAGGGTCGGGTCTGGACGCATGGAGGGATTTTGCGATTGTGGTGTGATCCCAGATCTGAACCTTGACCTTTGATCACAGTAAGTTTGTGTTTCAGCAACATGAATAAAAAAAATAAAATAAAAAAAACCCCAGGTCAACAACCTCAATTCTTCTTTTCTTTATTTAACAAGTTCACTTTTATTTCCAACATTATTCGACACTTCTCAGAATCTACTGGAAAAACAAGCTTTACAGTACACGGACGTCTGGCAGAAATCAGAGGTCACGCTGAAACGTTTGTTTTTCATAAAATATTTTAACTGTCAGTTATTAACTATCACCATGGCTGCAGTTCCTCTGACGTCCACTAGAAGCTGCTGCGCCCGCCCCCCGAAAACAAGGTTGCCAAAAAAGGGCAACACATTTAGAAAAAATATGAAAACAGAATTTAACTATTGTTCTATAAGCTGTTACATTAAACGTGACGTATTCATGACATCAAATATTTGCTTTGAGTTTAATAATTGTATGTTTAGTGTTTCACAAAATCTCAGTAAAGGTTTAGTGTTACTAATCTTTTAGTTTCACAGCATTACAAAAACAAACTGGTTACAAAGTGAAAACTTTCATTCTTTATCATTTTAATTGTTAAAAAAAAAAGTTGGTTCCCTCGATTCATTTGATGTATTTTTATGACCATATTTACAAATTTAAGAAGCAGCTCTGGCTGTAAGAGCACATCGTTCTTCAGTGATCAATATTACAAAATCATCGCCTGTCAGGATCTAACGGGGACAAAACGAGACAAACATCCTTTGTTGTTTCAAGTCTCACTGCAGAGTCTGGAGATCAACGTGAGGACGATTCGACTCCACCTGCAGTTCCTCTGCTCTTAGTTCGCTCAGCATTGACCCTCCGGTTGGTCCCGGTTCTGGTCCCAGTCCCTCAGGCCGGGTGCTGCAGCGTGGTGAGGAGGATCAGGGGGACTTCTTTGTCTCCGGTCCCCAGCAGAGGAAACATCCTCTCGGTGAACTCAGTGGATGTGTGGAAGCTGTAGATCTCTGAGCCCGACTTGACGTTGTAAAGGGACACCTGACCCTCCTCCATGTCCAGGAACACGCCCACCTGTCGCAGCTTGGGGTGGTGACCTTTGACCTGCAGGTGAGACGCAAACAGAATGCGATTAAGACGAGTCGACAGAAGTTGCAAACTGTCAAGAAGCCTCAAGGTGTGGAAGCCCACTGGTGCCAAAAAGACCTGTGGCGTTTTTGTATTCATGAAAGGACTCAAAGTTTAACTGTTGCATTAAAAGCATAAATGACGGATTGAAAATGAAGAATCACAGATTTAAGTTTTTAAACACGCCGACTTTTTGGTGTGAATTTTAATTTGTATTTTTTTATTGAGCTTTACAGGATGGGCCTGTTTGCATCCTTCTTGCCTTAAAATTTTGTCATTAACACACAATAGAATTAATTTCATCAGATTTTAAAGTTATTAAATGTGTAAATGATGGATTTTGGGTACTTTTTACTTTTTAAATTTAGAGATTTTCTATGTTAAAGTCACGCTGACCAAAATAATGTTTAAGTCTGAGTGGCTGCTTTCTTGCGGCACCAGTGGCCTTCCGTACGTAAGAGCATGTGAAACGTGGACTGGACCTTGGTGAGCGGCGGCGTGGTGAGCGCCCTCAGCTGGCTGCTGCTCCACCAGATGGCGTAGTATCCGTGAGACGGGCACATATCGAACAGACCCTTCCTCTGAGCCGACTCGCTGACCACGCCCAGCTTCCAGTCCTTATTCTCCCCGACGCACACCTAAAAAACACACCTGAGATCAGACTTGGATCCTGCTAGCCGTTACTGAACCCAGTCCCAAGGCTGGTTGGGTCCTGACCTCCCAGTAGTGGCGCCCGGAGCTGAATCCCTCCTTGGCGAGGACGCAGGACCAGACGTCGAACCTGTGCGGGCTGTTTCTGTAGAACTGCAGCTTCTCTCCTCTCTTCACCTGCTTACGGTCCTCGGACAGGATCAGGAAGGGATACGCCGTCACCGGGTTCAGCGTCACGTCCTCTGGAAGCAACAAGCACAGGTAAACATAACAGCAAGGTCCCCTGGAGGCTGAAATAGTCATCACAATGGCTGAAGAACTCGATCCAGGACGATCCCGACACCTCACCACAGGATGAGTAAAGGTGGACTTCCCCTGTTTGAGCCTTGGCGTTTCATATCAGTGATCTCAGAGTCAGCTTCAGTAACCCTGTGAATCTGAAGGTAGAGAGGGCACATCCCCTTCACGGTCGATTCTACCACATGAGCTGCACCTATCTGACGATTATGAAGGGCAGCCAATCACAACGTTCAGAGGATGAAGAGAGGACCTGCGCTGAGGCCCAGTATCTGATACAGGAGGATTATTTTGAACTGTGAATCATGCAAAGCTCCTCTACAGTCCAGAAATCAAATATATGTAACAACGCTGAATCCAGTGAAGCACTATTACGTATCTTTGCTTAGAAATATATAATGTGAAGACCTCACCATGAGGCTAAACCTGCAGTTCCTCCAGTAGAGGCAGCAGTGAGTCAGCCCCCATGTTCAAACTTACAGCAGAAACAAACGTTTACAGCCTGAAACTGTTTGTGTATCATTTAAAATGTGCTTTATTAGGGGGTGTGGCCTCTGTGACTGAAAGGTGGATGATGACACAGGTGGCTAGCTTCACCTGAGCTGGACCTCTGGACCGTGTTTGGGCTGTTTAATGAGATCATGTGACCAGTAACGTGGCTGCTGTGAGGTTACTGTGGTAAGAGAGCGGGGGGATGGGGGGCGGAGCCAGAGTGTTTTACTTGGATGTTGCCCAGCATTAGCTGGCAGCTGTCTGTCTGTGTGAATGCAGTTATACCCAAACCCGACCTGCATCAGCCGAATCACCCAGAAACCAAAACGCTGAAAACCTCACCCATGTAGAGTCGGGCCTTCTTGTATCCTGCAACAACAAACGAACACATTTCATCAGCAATCTGAAACAAGCTCTCATCTCTTCACAAACCTCCCACCGCTACAGCTTCTCTAACAACTCAGTGTTTTTATCCTTTCACTTCATCTTTGTGTCGTTTAAAAACGACCAGCATTTAAAAAAATCTGTCATCTTTGATTTGATTCATAATTTCGTTATCGGTGTCTGAAAGGCTGACGGTGAGCATCCATGTCTGCTGCACACTCACACAGGTACGTACCTGACACCTGCTTGCTCTTCTTTAGGTCTGAAAGTAGACAGGAAAACACTCAGTTATTCTTTCACAATAAAAGCCCCACAACTTGTAACTCATTTCCTCAACATAAGAAATTGTGGGATGAGCATCACTTCCCTAAACAAGTCAACCTGTCGAGGTAAGCAACATGTTATCACTAAACAAGTGGTTCCCACAGCAGAGACAGAGACACTGTGGACATTCACAGGGCACAGGAAGAAAAGTGAAGTACGAAAAGAGCCAAAATACTGCACATGCACATCTGCTGATCTGAAGGTTTGTGGTTCAATCGTGCTAAATATCACTGGGCATGATACTGACCCCATCAGAGTGTCCATGTGCGGACTCATGTCCACATGTGTGCACGTGTGAGGACATGTGTGCACGTGTGAGGACGGGAAGCGCTGAGTGCTCAGAGTAGACCAGGGCTATATAAGAACCGCTCCATAGTTTCCTTTTTCATATGTACACAGAGTGCAGTGAGGTGATGATAATGTACATTTATAATCAGCGTGTGTTTTAGTGGGTGGTGTCTTGAGTGTCTGCAACAGCGCTCCATCCTACACCGTGGCCGTAACTGCTGCTGACGGAGCTCGCTTCTCTGGCTTATTCTGACTGGATAAATTCTTCCCTCAGTAAGGAGAATAGAGTAGAATAGAGTCACTCTTTATTGCAGGGCTCCACAGAGGAGCTTGGAATGATCGGATTGTGGCACACCTGCAGGTAGATACAGGAAGTGACCTCTGACCTCTCACCTTTCAGGGACCACTGGCTCTTCCTGAGACTGGCCGTGCTGGCTCTCAGACTGAGCATGCTCTCGGCCGCCATCATGTCACCGGCTGAAACTGAAACAGGTGAAAGAAACGACTCAGAGGAAACATCTGGAACCCAACATCTGCAGACTGTGCTGTAACATCTGGAACTCACAGGAGTCTGCTCGGGATCCTCGGGGTCCTCGCAGTCCTCGCGAGCGGATCTCCCCGGTCCGGATCTCCTCCATCTTTTCCTTGACCTCGGACAAAGCGAGCTTCACCTCGCCCAGATGGAAGTGGAGCACCAGCTGCGAGTCGTCATCCGCCTGGGCCTGCAGATCCTCGGCCAGAGGAGCCGTGGTCGCCTCGTATGTCTGAGGGAGGAAGAGGGGTGATGAAGAGGGGTGATGAAGCAGGCCTCTGTTGTGATTCTGGGATCGGTGGCTGCGGCGTCCTCACCTTCAGGAAGGCGATGTGATCTTGACTGGTAGCCTGCGCCTCCAGCGCGGCTCTCCTCTCTGTCAGCTGGCTAAGCTCCTCCTCCAGGCGGTTCACCATCCCGTCCCCCTTTGTCATCACAGCATCCAGCTGGGTCACGATCCCGCCCACCGCATGAGACCGGATCTGGTCCAACGAGCCGGACAGGTCGTTCAGCAGGTGTTCAACCTCGCCGCGCTCTCTGTCAGCATAGCTCTGAAACACAGACGGGTTCAGATGTTTGGTGAGAAGAGAGCGACAACGCCATCGTCTTCCACAGGCTCCACCCGCCCCGCCAGGTTTTTACATAAGGAGCAAACAGGTGAGTCACCTGCAGGCTGTCCAGCTTCTTCTTCAGCTCCGTCACACGGATCTCCTTCTCCTTGATCCGGTTCAGGATCTCCTGCTCCGTCCTGGACACCTGTTTCTGAAGAGGCAGGCGGACACGGTCGAGTCAAAGAGCCACAACAAAAATCACTTTGGACCAAACGATGAATTTACTTTTTGTATTCATCTCCAAGGATTTATTTTCATTCCAGAATGTTTTTTCATCATTTTAAAATCTTTGTTTTTCATCAAAAAGAAACAAACAAACAAAAAAAAATCTTAAAAATTGCAAAAATTCATTAATTTCAAATAAAATTTACAAATTTACAACAAATAATAAATGTAATAATAAATTAAATGACGAATTGTAATGAAATGTAATGAGCAGCATTAACAAACATAACAGTCAACCAAAATGAGATGAAATAAAAAAAACAGAATCAAATTACTTTAATAAATGGCGTTCCCGGGAATAATCTGGGATGTTTGTACCTGCTTGCTGAGCCTCTCAGTTTGCACAGAGACAGTTTTATGCATCCGATGTTCCTCCAGCACGCAGATGGCACAGATGCAGCTCTCACACGTCCTGCAGTACACCTGCACAGGTGAGCCGCTCATCAATGCAGAACATGAACTGATATGAAAAAGTTTTACTTACATGATAAAATAAAACCAGTTATTAAAATAAAACTAATTATTTTTGAATTTGTTCAAAATATATAAAATGTGGCAAAATATAAAAAAAATATTGTAACATCTGAAACTGACCATTTTAAAATAAAAAAAACATTCAAATATTTAAATGTTACATAAACATCAAATCAAGCAATCATAGAGAAAAATAAATACCTCCATCAGGCGCCGGTGGACGGAGCAGGTGCGGCCCCTCAGGGCCTCCTGGGGGTCCATCAGGGGGTGTTTGGCGTAGAATGGCGTGGTGTGATGTGGCTGCACGTGCTCAGTGCAGTAGGAGGCGGTGCAGGTGAGACAGGAGCTGACGGCGGGCTGTTTGATTCCCGTACAAACGTCGCACCACACTACGTCCCCGTTCGCCTGAGCTACTGATGGCTCAGGCGTCAGGAAGGGGTTGGTGTTCATGGTGCCTGCCATCGCGGCACCGGGCGCCCCATTACCGAAGGGCGACGGTAACGGTGCATAGTGAGTCTGTTTGTACTTTTCTGCGATCTGAGCGAAGACTTTGTTGATGCTGAGCTGAGGACGTCCTTCAAACGGATGTTTGCACAGTGGACAGGTGGACACGGCACTGGACGCCCAGTAACCACCGATACACGCCTGCGGGCACAGGACGCACCAGTAACCCACTGCACCTGAACGCAGCCCCAGGTAGTTTTCTGTTTGCATTACTAACACTGCTGCAGACCCTGTGATTGGTTAGTTCTTAAAAGGCTGTAAAGCAGGACGAATACCTGACCTGCCAAAAACAGCAGCTAATCAACACCATCGTCGTCATAGTAACAACAACAACACTCAGAATCGAGAGCAGCTTGTACAAATGAAGCATTTCAGGACGTGCCGAGCAGCAGAAACACGTCAATGATCACAGATTTGTTTACGTTTCCTGATCATTACAGCTGGGTGAACCTTCAGCAGCAGCTTCCACGCACAGCGCCCCCTGTGCTCACACCTGCAGGTGGACTCACCTGGCAGAAGTTATGTCCGCAGGGGGTGGAGACGGGGTCGGTGAACAGGTCGAGGCAGATGGAGCAGGTGAGCTCCTGCTCTGTGAACAGCTCCGCCGACTCCGCCATCGTGCTGCTCCTGGAGGAGGACACAGAGGAGGCGGGGTTTAGGATCAGGCGCTTTAACATCTGTAACCTTTCAGAGCGTCACCGCCCAGCGACCCAGATGTTCTGACTGAAGTTTATCAGTCAGAACATCTGGGTTTGCTTCACCATCGCTTCACCGTGACGATGCTTCATGGCCACCAACCAGACCTGTGGGCGCAGCAGCAGACCCGAGTCTGTGGGCGTCTCCCACAGCTGTGACACGGAGCAGCTGGTGTCAGGCTGCTGGTGTTCGACGCGCTTCAATCATCAAATCCACCCACAGATGCTGCTGCATATCAATAACCCGGCTTTCCAGCGGTGTCAGGTTGGTGGCCATGAAGCAGCGTTGCGGTGAAGCGATGGTGGAGCGGGCGGAGGAGGAGGAGGAGGCGATGTTTATCTGTTCAGACCTGCAGGATGCCCACGCCAAACCGCACTGAACTCTGACCCAGAAATACCAGCAATAAGTCAGAGCCCGGGGACAGACATGGCACACCTGCTCAGGCCTGGACAGGTGGAGAGGGCGGGGCCAGCTGTTTAAAGGGACCTGTGTTCCCGTGAGGTCACAGGTGAAGCTTCCAGGCCTTAAAAGATTAAAACTGTGTTTTTAAGCCGACACGTGAAACTGCAGTTCAGAGTGAAGCAGAGGCGTGTCTGCGAGGAGAGGCATGGCCTCGGCGCCCTGCAGCATCACGCTGCGTGAGCTCCCACTGACCTGGACGCTCTGGATGCTGATGGAGAGGCAGCCGAGCGAGTCGGGTGGGCTGCTGCGCCTCGGCCCATTTCCTCCGTGACATCTGAGTTTGGATTGGTCACAGGAGATCGGCAGCATGTTTATTCAGCGTCACTGCGCTGGAAAAGCCCACACCTGCTCACCTCAGAGAAACAAACCGCTGATGAGGAAGCAGCACCAGGATGGACTTAATCGGCCCACCTGTTCTTAGCCACACCTGCACAGGTCACCAGCCAATCACATGGCTGTTTACCACAGCTGACCCTCGAGGCCAGGGCTGGGTATCGATTCACTTTGATTCGATTCAGTTTTCACTCAGTCAGTCAGAAATATTCTAATTCTGATCAGTTCTCAGTTCATCTCCATATTTTGTGTCTGTGTATAAAACCAAGCCGACACTGTGAGACTTGATCAGAGGTGTGAGCATCACAGCAGAGGCCTTTGTGTCAAAGTCACTGAGGCTAAAGCAGAAACACATGAAGCAGAGTTTCCTGGCCTGGCTTTTTAAAGCAGATAACCTTAAACCTGGGGCGATCGTGGCTCAAGAGGTGGGAGTTCGCCTTGTATTCGGAAGGTTGCCGGTTCGAGCCCCGAAGACACTTCACCCGTTGCCTACTGGTGGTGGTCAGAGGGCCCGGTGGCACCAGTGCAGCCTCGCCTCTGTCAGTGCGCCCCAGGGTGGCTGTGGCTTTCCATCACCTGTGTGTGAATGTGTGGATGACTGGATGTGGTGTAAAGTGCTATACAAACACAGGCCATTTACCATTTAAAATAAAACCATGAATCAACATGTGAAGATGAGCTGATGCTGCTGAAGTGAAGCAGAGTCACAGACACAGCTGAGCAATCGTTGAAGTTCACATTTGTTCAGTGTGAACAGCAGAGATGAGGCTTTGCTGTCAGAGGCCGACAGCACTGAACACAGCAGCAGAGAATAATGCAGAAAACAGATTTGATGGTCTCTGAGTGCAGAGAGAGAGAGCTGTGCAGGACGCAACAGTCAGAGGGAAGTGATGATGATGATGTTTATCAAACATGAAGCGTAGTTTGATCTTCTGCTGCTGGTTCAGTCAGTGTTGGTCAGAGTGATGAAACCTGCAGCTCAGAAACGGCGTCTGTGGACGATCCACGCTCTGTGTTTACATGTTTGTGCCGAATCGACTTAATAACCCCCCCCCCCCCCACCACCACCACTCGAGACCATGTAATTTCCTCCATTATTTCCAGAACAGGAAGTGAGAGCTGAGTAAAAACATGTGGGAGCGTGGACGCGACCGAGTGCTGCACGCACATCGAAGAATTCAGACGCATCAACACCTGTTACGCGTTTCACCACGAGCAGCTCTGCGTCGCAGTGAGTCAGAGCTGAGATAAGATCAGCACATGGAAACAAGTCAGAGTCATTTTAAATGAATGTAACCGGACAGATTCCCGCAGAACGCCAGAGAAATGAAAACCGTCTAAAAATGTGATCGTCAGTTCGGTTTGTTTCAAAGCGTCAAAACGAGCAGAGTGAAAAATGCTTCATGTAACTGCAGATCATCTGAATTTTGAATCCTGAGACAGCAGTCAGAGCATCTCTGCACAAGCTCGCTCGGTTTGGGCCAAATCTGAACCCGAGTCCATCCTCGGGGCGTCTGTGCGGGTCAGCCACCCAGCCTGACACCGCCTCCACTGGGGCGGGGGGCGTCGTCAGGTGTCTGCACGCCACCGGTGGGTTAGGACCAACGCGTCCCACTCAGTCAGGACAAACCGGCAGCTGTTGGTTTCGGTGTAAAGGCGCCGCTCTTCCACCGGCACACAGAGACTAACTGTGTGGATTTAATCCGGCAGCACCACAGCTTCACGTCTGCCTCCCACAGCTGCTCGTGTCCAGTGAGCGACGAGGTGGAACAGGAAGCAGAGAAACACCTCGTCACAGCAGCCAATCAGATCCTCTCCATGACCCAGAAACTTCAAACTTTCAGACATCAGCGTGTCTGCAGCCCAGTCTTAGTCCAGACTGAGAGTAAAAGCTGGCGCTCAGGTGTGAGCCTCTCCACAGGTGCGCAGACGCCACACGATTACAAACAGGTTCAGACTTTGGTTGTAAAGATTTTGTGGTCTCACGTCAGGTTAGACGTCTGGAATCAAACCTACAGCAGGCTCCACCTGCAGCTCGGACTCAGGAGGCCAAACTCACAGGAACACCTGCACAGGTGTGCTCACCTGACCAATCAGAGACACAGCCAAACCCGCACGTTTTTGTTCCTGTGATTTAAGATCAGTCTGTGAGTCCAGATCATTCTACGTGATACAGGGAAAAGCTCTTACCTTCCTCTCTGTCAGGTCAGGCGTTTCTGGATCCTGAAACTCTGGTTAGTGCTCCTCTGTGATGTGGGCGGGGCCAACAGGTGCAGAAAGCGGTCAGGTTAGTTTGGTGGGTGGATGTTTATGCAGCTGGGGGATGAGATCGTTGCTCCTCCCACTTTCAGACACATTTTAACATCCGATCGATCGGAAACAGGATCAGATCGAATCCTTTTATTGGTTTTTAAAAATGTTTCAGTCCCAAAGTTTAAAAACAAAGAAACATGAAAATGATCTTCTCATAACTTCAATCATGTCATCAGACTTCAAACAAACCCAAACTAAATGAAATGAAACAAAAATGTATCTAAATTATAGCTGATGAAACAAATATTAGTAAACAATCGTATTATTTAATAAATGTTATAAAATAAACATGAAATGAAAACATCATTATTGTATTTATTTATTCATTTAATCAAAGCTTAAATAAAACAGGAAAAAATCTTTCAAACTTTATTTTCAACAAGAATTTGACCTTTGACCTCTGGAACTGTGATGGCAGCAGGTTGGGTGATGCCTGGCTCGAGGGCCAAGTTAACGTGACGGTTGGAAGCGAGCGCTGACGAGTTTTTGGGAGGGACGCGAGCTTTTCATGCTTCAGCCTGAAGGAGGCGGACGGACAGGACCGAGGACATTCCTGCAGCAGCGCGAGCGAGCTGGCAAATCCAGTCTGACTGTTATCTTCCTGTCATCTGATTGGTCACCTCTGCAACTTCCTCAATGCTGACTGATCATGAGACAGCTGTTTGCTGTACAGAAGCTCAATGATGCCAAACAGCTCAAAAATCACTAAATTCACTTGATGTAATCAAATCAAACCAACCAGTCGATCAGTGGAGACGTCACCTGTGCGAGGAATTATGAGACAGACTGTAGAGTATCATTATCGACAAATTCAGCCTTCCAACCGGACCTGTATGTGTCATAATGACCCATTATACAGTGTGTCTGAATGTTTTTATTACACGATGAGAGCTAATCAGTGTTTTCTGTGATGAGATTCTACAAAAGACTATTTTATTTACAATCATTACGAACCTGCAGCTCAAAGACTTCCTCTTTAATTAAAGCTCCCTGCGATGTTATTTATCAATAAAATATTTTATCTGAACTCAAAATGAAACTTTGTGTTTTTAAGACAAACAAAAACATTATTTCTACGATGACAGTTCGTCAAATCTACACAAAACGTTTTTTCTTTCACATTTTTGTATTTTGATGATTTTTAGTGAGTTTTATTTGAAACTGTTCAGAACGACGTCAGCGTTTCATAAAACTGGTTTGGAACAAACGGAGGAAACTGCAGGGATCCTCTTTGAGTCTTTATGAAATCACATCATACAAACAATAAAACAAACTCCGCCTCCTGCAGCTGATTGGTCCTCTGCAGGTTTCAGTATTTACAGAAACAGTCTGATTCCTGCTCGAAGCTCCGCCCCTCAGAACTCTTTGTAATGCAGCAACCTGGAGACAGAGAGCAGGGTCAACGTTAGCATGTACGGGAACGCGAGCCGCACGCACACGTGCGAGCCGCACACACGTGCGAGCCGCACGCACACATGTAATCATCTCACAGAAGCCTGAGTGTGTCCAGGTCAGTGTGTCATGGATGTGTGTGTGAGACTCGCTCTGGCGCGCTCTCAGCTGTTCCAGCTCTTTACCACACGGGGGCGCTCTTCACCCCGAGAACTCGCTCACTTTGTGACTCTCCAAACAGGATAAACTGGATTTCAAAGTAAAAGCTGTCATGTGATTAGGGGTCAGCAGACCGCGTACACGGCATCAGAGCTCCGCCTCCAAACGTTACACTGCTGCTGATGCGACCTGTATGTGGTGGCGGTGACTTCACCCTCAGTTTCCTGTTTGAGTTTGTGTCGTATTAACAGCTGATCACACAGAAAAGTCCACACTGCCGTTTTTTAACTTTTACCCCCTGCTGTCCACGGACGGGGTCACGATCACATGATCGATTCATGACGACAAGCGCTCAATCCAACTTTATTTATATAGCGCAAAATCACAACAGTCGCCTCAAGGCTCTTTATACTGTAAGGTCGACCCTACAATAATACATACAGAGAAAACCCAACAATCATATGACCCCCTATGAGCAGCACTGTGGCGACAGTGGGAAGGAAAAACTCCCTTTTAACAGGAAGAAACCTCCAGCAGAACCAGGCTCAAGGAAGGGCGGGGCCATCTGCTGTGATTGGTTGGGGTGAGAGAAGGAAGACAGGATAAAGACATGCTGTGGAAAAGATGAACCAATCAAAACACGATATAAAAAAAACAAAAAAAAACCCCACGTAGCAGTAGTTGGTGAGGACGTGAGAGGGCGCGTTTTGGGGGATTCGTGATTTTACCGCCAAAAGCAGGTGAGATGTAAACGTTGCGTCCAGGTAGAGGACAGGAGGAGGGATACACCTTTAGGTTTCAGGGCTGTGATCTGCCCCGCTGCCTTGTGGTGGACAGGAACTACTTTTTGGAGTGACACATAATTTGCGCGGCATCTTATAGAGATTGAAAATGTGACGTCATTCAGGGGTAAAACCGCAAAGGATTCTGGGAACTCGTGGCAAGAGGTACTAGCGCACGCAGGCTTTCAATTGAAATCAGTCACACAGCGATAAAAAGAAACACAAAAATGTCAAGAAGCTGTTGTATTATTAACTGCAATAGCCGGTCGCATGACAGCCACAGGAAGCCGACGGGTAAAGAGATCGTTTTTATCGGATTACGTCGTTGAAGAGAAATTGTTCGAGCCATGTTTCTGAAGTAACAAACAGGCGACTGGATTGCAGCCATTCAAAGATCAAATATAACGTCCCAGAACACTCCAGCTCACAGGTTAGTCTGCTCCAAGCATTTCCACACAGGTCAGTCTGCTGTTGTAGTTAATGCATCATTTTTCTTAACATAATTGGTGAAATAGGTTACAAGCAAGTCTGGCGCTGAACAGAAATTGTCGCTCCTTTGTTTATTGTGCATAAATAGTGAATTGTCCTGTTATTATGGTACATTAACAAAAACATATACTTTTATTCACAGGATAAAACAGGTGTTTTGTATCACTAATTGCCCAGTACGATTACAGCATACAGTATTATTGTCACTGCTACATTTCTGTGATGCTACCAGAGATTATTTCCACTACTAATTAATTACCGTTGAGCTCAAAGGTCCTATTAATAAACGGTTAACGAATGTGTATTTATGACGACGATTTGTGAGACTGGTAAACTTATGATACGTACGATGGTCTTTACTTTCTACACGGTGCATTTCAAGGTCCTGCACCCATCCGTCGGTAAACTGGGGCTTGTTGCAATGACCTGAAGTTACTAAACTTCATGAGTGTATGCACTCACTCCAAGAACCGTATGATTATAAATCTGAGCGTGGTGAAAGTTGGGCAGCACGCTGACGTCTTTTGTCCCTCTGTGTGCTCGTGAGGGTCTGACCCTTTCACTCCTTTGATTTTTTCCTCGTATCTTTTCTTTGACTTTTCGTCGAGTCTGTCTTTGTACGGACCGGCATTGTTTCCTTCGTTTTGTACATAACGAAGGAAAGAAAAGGGGGCAAAGAAAAAGCAAGAATTTATTGGAACCGGAGAATGAACGTTTTGCGGTGCTGCAAGTGCTTGCATTTGATGCGGTACTTGGATTGTTTTGCCACGAGTTCCCGGCATGCAATGCGCGAAAGTCACGCGGTCTGTCAATCTCTATTGTGACCGCTTCTGTAACGGGCTTGAACACCTGCCCGAGGCCGTCACGGCGTTTTCAGGTAAACAGTTTTTGTTTGCAGTTATGACATCATGCTGGCGTGCGACACACTCAGGTCGTGTACATTTGAAGAAATACGTGCACATTCAGACGCACGAGGCTGAACACAAGGCGGGGCAAATACAAAGAAGAGTTAGAGGTTAAAAAATCCGGACTCCAGAGGGTCACGCCTGTGGGACCACAGACTGTCTCACCTGTAGAGGGGGGCGTGGCCTTTGTTGTTAGCCAGTGAGAAGAAGCCGCTGTGCGGGGAGAAGTCGAGGCAGCTGGCTCGATAAACGATCTTCCTCTTGGCAACGGGGAAGTTGGAGAAGACGGTGAGGCTGGGCAGGTGCACCTGAGGACAAAGGTAAACCGTTAATGCTCTTCATCATCGCCATCGTCATCATCATCACCGCCGTCTCTCACCAGCCGCACAGCCTCGTCCTCTGCGCGGGACGCAATGGCCAGGATCTCCGATGTGGGGTTAAAGGTCAGGGCGGTCGCTGAGGTCAGCAGGTTCATCACTGCCTTCAGAGGCTTCGGATTGGCTGAATTAAGACACGCCTCCTGAGAGTAGACGTTGACCACACCGGACTGAGAGCTGAAAAAACAAGAGGAGCTCAGAACTGAGCACTCCGGTGTCTTTAACCTTAACACACAGCTCTCAGCCAATCAGAGAGCAGCATGGTTACGAGGGCGTGTCTTACCCACAGGCCAGGTACTGCCCGTTTTGAGAAGTGGCGATGGAAGTTCCCCTCACGCAGCCGTCGTCCGTAAACCTGTTCACACACCGACTGCTGCGCATGTCCCACACATACACCTCCCCATCCTCTGCGTACACACACACACACACACACACACACACACACACACACACACACACACACAAAGATTAATCACATGACAAGAGCGGGAACACACACGCCCACCTTTCCTCGACTTACCTGAGTTTGCAAAGACTTTGCTGCCATCAGGAGAGAACGCGACGCCGCTGACATCACCGTTTATCTTCATACTGCGAACCACCTCCTTCGTCTGCACACACACAGATTTTTCTAATATTAGAGTTTCATCAGTTCACCTGTCCATGCTTCTGATTGGTCACATTGCAAGCTCCGCCTCTGTCAGAGCTACACTGTAGCCATGTCCCAATCCAGCGGCCGCACACTTCGTAGTGCGCATTTGTAGACCGATTACGTCACAGCGACACGACGAAGGCTGTCCCAATCTAAAGTGTTCTCTTTGTACACTTCGTGGTCCCATATATCCCACAATTCATAGCGCGGCGGTGGGTGTGGATAATTTGTTCAGAAAAAAAAAAGGTGGATGGCTGAAGCGGGGCAGCCGAAAAGTTAAACTGTCAAAAGTACGAACTGAATATTGTGTCTCTTTTTTATGTGCGAATGTTTAATAACGAAGAACATTAAAACATTACTGTTGGCCACATGTCGGCAGAGTCATGTGACATTAGTGACGTTTGTACTTTCAGCGTTTACTTGCTTTTAAAGCCTCTAAATATATATATAGTCGACCTTAATCTTACAGAATCTGATGATTTTGTGGATAATTAAAGTCAGTCATACAGTGGGGCAAAAAAGTATTTAGTCAGCCACCGATTGTGCAAGTTCCCCCACCTAAAATGATGACAGAGGTCAGTAATTTGCACCAGAGGTACACTTCAACTGTGAGAGACAGAATGTGAAAAAAAAAAATCCATGAATTCACATGGTAGGATTTGTAAAGAATTTATTTGTAAATCAGGGTGGAAAATAAGTATCTGGTCAATAACAAAAATACAACTCAATACTTTGTAACATAACCTTTGTTGGCAATAACAGAGGTCAAACGTTTACTATAGGTCTTTACCAGGTTTGCACACACAGTAGCTGGTATTTTGGCCCATTCCTCCATGCAGATCTTCTCGAGAGCAGTGATGTTTTGGGGCTGTCGCCGAGCAACACGGACTTTCAACTCCCGCCACAGATTTTCTATGGGGTTGAGGTCTGGAGACTGGCTAGGCCACTCCAGGACTTTCAAATGCTTCTTACGGAGCCACTCCTTTGTTGCCCGGGCGGTGTGTTTTGGATCATTGTCATGTTGGAAGACCCAGCCTCGTTTCATCTTCAAAGTTCTCACTGATGGAAGGAGGTTTTGGCTCAAAATCTCACGATACATGGCCCCATTCATTCTGTCCTTAACACGGATCAGTCGTCCTGTCCCCTTGGCAGAAAAACAGCCCCATAGCATGATGTTTCCACCCCCATGCTTCACAGTAGGTATGGTGTTCTTGGGATGCAACTCAGTATTCTTCGTCCTCCAAACACGACGAGTTGAGTTTATACCAAAAAGTTCTACTTTGGCTTCATCTGACCACATGACATTCTCCCAATCCTCTGCTGTATCATCCATGTGCTCTCTGGCAAACTTCAGACGGGCCTGGACATGCACTGGCTTCAGCAGCGGAACACGTCTGGCACTGCGGGATTTGATTCCCTGCCGTTGTAGTGTGTTACTGATGGTGACCTTTGTTACTTTGGTCCCAGCTCTCTGCAGGTCATTCACCAGGTCCCCCCGTGTGGTTCTGGGATCTTTGCTCACCGTTCTCATGATCATTTTGACCCCACGGGATGAGATCTTGCGTGGAGTCCCAGATCGAGGGAGATTATCAGTGGTCTTGTATGTCTTCCATTTTCTGATGATTGCTCCCACGGTTGATTTTTTCACACCAAGCTGCTTGCCTATTGTAGATTCACTCTTCCCAGTCTGGTGCAGGTCTACAATACTTTTCCTGGTGTCCTTCGAAAGCTCTTTGGTCTTGGCCATGGCGGAGTTTGGAGTCTGACTGTTTGAGGCTGTGGACAGGTGTCTTTTATACAGATGATGAGTTCAAACAGGTGCCATTCATACAGGTAACGAGTGGGGGACAGAAAAGCTTCTTACAGAAGACGTTACAGGTCTGTGAGAGCCAGAGATTTTCCTTGTTTGAGGTGACCAAATACTTATTTTCCACCCTAATTTACGAATAAATTCTTTACAAATCCTACCATGTGGATTCATGGATTTTTTTTTTCACACTCTGTCTCTCACAGTTGAAGTGTACCTCTGGTGCAAATTACTGACCTCTGTCATCATTTTAAGTGGGGGAACTTGCACAATCGGTGGCTGACTAAATACTTTTTTGCCCCACTGTATATCCACAAACACAACAAGCTGAAAGTCAGTGATGCTGCTTGGTTTGCAGTCCTGAATATCACGGCACAAGCAGGATTCACTGCACTGTTAATGTGAGCTATGTTATATTGCTGCCTCTGTTCGGTGGTGTCGAGCCAAACGGACTTTAACGTGTGTTTGAACGAGCTGACGGTTCACTCGTTAAGCTGAAAGAAAGATGCTTTAATCACAGCAGTCACACATGTGTCCACTGCACCATCTGGAACTCTTCTTGTTTACACTCGTAATAACACAAACACTAAATCCTGCTTCTCTGGTGCTGTTGTGTAGCAGTGTGTACACCTGAGACTGTCACCTGTCTGTCTGTCCTGCACTCTCTCTCTGTTTCTTTCTCTCTGATTGTGGAATAAAAGTATGAACATGTGTTTATAAGTTACACTTGTGTTTGAATCCTGCAGCTTATCACACATTTGATTTCCATGTGTGACGACTGCAAGTGTCCAGAGTGAGGACAGACTGAGGGACCCACTGCTGCACATCATCTGTGAGGCTTTGCACCCCTGATGATCCACCAGGACAAACTCAGCAGTGTGTGAGGAAGAGGAGGAGGAAGAGCCAGCAGCAGCTGACAGATGGAGAGAATAGACAGACTGTTCCCTGTTTGTGAAGGACTGCTAGGAAAGTTTAACATAACTGTCTGTGCTGAATCAGTCTTATTAGGTAATGTTCAAATAATGTTATCATCCCAGTGTTTTCAGTGTGGGAGAAAGTACTCAGAGTACTCAGGGCCTTCAAGTTACACACTATGAAAGGCAGCAACAAGTTTAATGTTCAGAAACCTAAAGTCTGTATCAGCAGCAGAATGGAGCTAAAATAAATGTTGGTTTCAGTTCTATGAAGCTTTGAGTATTTTGGATCAGTAGCTGCTGTGTTTGTTGCATCATATTGCTGTAATTGTTTATATGCTTTATATATTCTGAGCTAAGTTGATCTATAGTGTTACATCATATTCTATAAGGATGTTATGTGTTTGTAGACTTTCTGCCCAGTTTGACCCATTTAGCAGAAGTCAGCCTGTTTAAGGCTCTGATATCTATTCTGTGTGACTTACAGCAGTTATGACATGGTCTGATTTTCTCACCCAATAAAGGAATATTTCATATATCAGTCTACTCTTCATTCTATCAGACACAGTTATCACAGCTCCTACATTTGCTTTTTATAAATATATGTAAGCAATGAGCCAAATTTAGTACCAACATATTAAACGAACAATATTTGTCTCTTATATATAATACACCTACATATACACTGTCACAGATACTCGTCTTTGAGTGAAGATTTAAGGTGATGGGAAATATAAATAACTGCAACTTGAATCTTTGACAGAGTTCAAACTCACTGCTGTAATATATCCTGTAATATATATATATATCATAATAATCTGACAATAACTATAATATTGTCCATATTATATTTACATTACCACAGTGAGATGACGTTAGTCTCATGAACAACATCAGCTGATTGTTATTTACCAGCTAATCTTAAATGACTGTTCAGTGCAGACATGAAGCCCAACACTCATGTTTCAGTCTCGTGGTCTCAGCCTCAGACACTCAGCTGATCTCATAAAAAAAATAAACAAAAAAACATTTGTTCTCCTTCATTTCTGTCACACAAAGCTGTATGAAACGTTTCCAGCTGTTAGTATCATGGTTGCTAGGCAACATGAGCAGTACGACGAAGGCCAGACCGTCCCGTTTCACGAGCCTCGTTCGTCTGGCCTTCTCGCACTTCAGAGTACCCGCCCCACGTAGTCTGTGAAGTGCGGGTACTATGAAGTGTGCGGTTGCTGGATTGGGACACAGCTTGAGTTATCAGGAGGACTCAGGAGGAGAGGGGAGGGGCGAGGGGGAGGAGTGAGGGGGAGGAGTTACCTTGAGGGTGAGGACGTGCAGGTATCCGTTGGTGCCTGTGAGCAGCAGAGCGCCTCCTTCAGGACACACGGAGAACTCCTTCACTCGAGCTTCATTCAGACCTGATGACAAACAAACATGCTCTTAATTTGAAATCCCGGGAACCTCCTCCTCCCTTGACCTCTGACCCCGCCTCACCTCTGACGGTGTGCACAGGTGAGACGCGGCCCTCCATCATGTCGTACAGGTAGAACATCTTGTTCTTGAGGCTGGTGGCGATCACCGTCTCCCCGTCCACGCTGAACTGCGCCTTGTGGACGGGGAAGCGCTCCAGGTGGATGCTCTGGATCTTCGGGTTCGTCTTCCCGTCCACCTGAAGAGGAGGAAGGTCAAAATCACGTGACCCCTCCCACCTGAGCCTAACACCTGAGCAGAGAGGCTCGACCGTACCTGGAACAGGGAGACGGACTGGTCGAGGCCGGCCGTCATGACGACTTGAGCGCTGGGGTGGAACTGGACAGTGGTCAGCCTGTCCTCAGACGGACGGGTGCTGTTGGCGTGGAGACACTTCTTCACCTGATTACGAACGCAGAGACGACAGGAAGTCAGACCCGATGTTTTAACGAGTGCTCGTCTGTGTGCGTTTATAACAAATGACAGCATCAAACTACTTCACCTGTGAGCTACAGAACAGAAATCAGCTGTTTTTCTAATGAGTCTGGCAGGAAGCACGCCACAGGTTTTACATGAACCCTTCGGCTTCAGTCTGAGGACGGGGTTTTGCATCGACAACCAGAAAGCCACATGAACTCACTCATGAACAGCAGAACAGAAAATTAGCAGATTTTGAATGGAGTCTGGTAGAAAATGACCTGAACCAAGTTTGCAAGCTGAGCCTGAAACTGCTGTGCAAGAGAATCTAAAATTCAGAGGATTTTAAATGAAGTTTGGTGGCAAAACTGTCAGTAAACAGCCGTCCGACTTCACTTTATTAATCTGTAAAAACAAACAAAATTCAAGTGAAGAGCTCAGAATTCACTCGAAGCGCCGTGAGGCATCAAACATGTTTTTAACAAAGCCCATGTTAGCATGTTGCTCTTGACGAAGGCGGTCGCACTTTTCTCCTCTCCCTTATCTTCCTTGCTTAGCCTCTTGTGTCCTTGTCTAGTCTTGTGTTTTTTGTATTACTTTCCCTGGACACACTCTCACAGTCTGTTCTCTAAAACCTAAAAGAGAATTATGGATTTGATCAACTGGTCTCTGAATGCAATCAACACCCCTTAACGAGAAGTCTGGGCTCGGGTCAGCCCGAGTGCTGAAGATATCTACCTATTTGGAACCATGGTAACAGGGTTCTGGCTGATCGGAGCTGGCTTGGCCCTGACTTATCGAAGAATTAAGAAAGCGGAACCGGCTGTTCAAACCCCCACAAGGCTGCCCGCTGGGATTGAAACGATGGGAGAGGCGTGAGTTTCTCAAAATGGGCTCATTGAGTCAGCACGGAGAAGATCTTGGAGAAGCTACGGCTGCTGTGAATACTCAGAACAAGACCTCTGAGTGAAAAACTGGATGACATCTGGAGGGGCTCGCTCGAACAACACCTCTGAGCACAAATTCGATCACATCTTGGGGAAGTGCACTGCGGTCGTGAGTTCTCAGAACCTGCTCTTTGAGCAAAAAGAACGACAACATCACGGAGCGTAAGTTTGGAAAACATCATAGAAAGCTCGCGGCTCTCCAACGGGAGATTGAGAGACCAGTGTTGGACTGTAGAACTGCTTTGAAATTCATATGAGCTGTTCGCACTAAAGTAAAAAGCACCATCACTTCATGCGGAGACCCCTTTGGCGCCAGCTGCAAGGCTGGAGCTGAACAACAACTCCCTGATGACGACTGTGTTTAGTCTGTTCTTCCCATTCATGCAAGGCCACCTGGGTTGGCTGGTAGACTGTTTACTTAGCCTGGCAGGGAGGAGGACACTGTCTCAGCTGAACTCTGGACACACACACATATATACACTGATATGCACACACTCATCCCCCCTCCCTTTCCAAACGCCTTCGACGCTTGTTCCCTTCCGATGCTGACGGTGGATCAAGGAGACCAGCGCACGCAGGCCCGGATGTGCTGTCTACATCGGCGGTCTCTCACCTTTACCCCCCCTGTTGCTTGTCATGTGTTTCTTTGGCGTATTTAGAGGTTTTTCATGTGCAGAGGTGTTTTTTCTGTTCTCAGACTGATCTCCCTGTTGGAGCTCAGTCTGGGGGGAGTTATTTTTTCTCCTTATCTTTCCTCATGTGGTGCATTTTCCATGTTATACCTCTCTGACCTGTCTTCCCCATGTGATGTTTTGTGTCATGTATGTATGGTCAGAGGGTAAGATGGCGCCATTGCGTGCAATAGGTCGGCAGCCTTATGAAATTATGAAATTTCCCCTTGTGGGACTAATAAAGGTAAATCAAGTCACACAGTCACTGCTGCTAAAATGATCCATATTCTGAACGGAGTCTGGCAACCACGTCACACCAGATTCAGCAGATGTTACAAAGCCTCACATCCTGTTCTCAGACACAAACTTATCCCAGCACCGGTGTAACACTCATCGCTCTGTAACATTACCTACAGCAAACACGTAAAATGAGCAATATTTTGAATGGAGTCTGGTGGAACAGCCTGACAGACAAACAGAAGCCTGCTGGACTCACTGACCCTCAGGATGCCGCTGGGCAGGCTGTCCGAGGACGCCACAAAGTTTCCCGTCCTCCTCAGTAGGTCATCCTCCTCATCTTCATCCTCCTCATCTTCAGGAACACAGAGACGCAGAGTCTGAGTTTCTGTCGACTGAAAACACTCTTAAAATAATAAAAACATTTTAGATTCTACCTCTCCTCCTCCTCCTCTTCTGGTCGCTGCTCTCCGCCCATGATGGCGTTCCTCCCATCGCCTTCTGGAACCTGAAACACACGCAGCACACGTCCAGGTGTGTTTATAGGTGTGTGTGTGTGCGTCTGTGTGCGTGCATACTCACTGCTCCCTCATCCTCTGCTGCAGTTTCTGTTTGGTCATGGTGGACTCTGCCTCGCCTTTCATCAGGTTTCTACGGAAACGGTGCTTCATGTCCACCCTGAAACACACCAACACCTCAGCATCATCACGCGAGTCTTCACTCACCACAATCATCTTTGATTTCCCGCTTTCAGCCTAAAACACGTCTTATTGTGAAACACTCACTCTTCCTCCAGCTCGTCATCCTCGTCCACCCACGCCGCTTTCTTCTCGGCCTGCAGCTCCTGCCGCATTCCGCCCTCATCCTCAGACTCCTTTGCCTGCTCTTCATCTTTGTCCTCCAGCAGCAGGAGTCCGGTTTGGTCCTCGTCCTCCTGCTCAGGGAACAAGAAGCATCAGTGAAAAACCAAAACCTGACCTGAACCCTGCACGATTCATCACCAAGCTCCACAAACCAGACTCCATTCAAAAATTCACCCAGTTTTACAGCATCGTTCAAACGGGAGGTGACCTGACATTAAAGTGTTTCACCACAAAAATTCTTCTTCACCTGGTGCTCAGTTATTCAGCGGGTCTAAGCCAAAGTCCTACATAGTCGTCTTCGTCTTATATATACAAAAGTTTCAGCTTCTGAGCAGGGAAAGAAAAACAAGACTTTTTTAAATGGAGTCTGGTGGTAGATAACTGTCAGCCTGGTTCACACACAAACAGAGGCAATCTAAATTAGAAGACTTTTAAATGGAGTCTGGCGGTAAACCCAAAGGTTTAATGGTTTGTTGGAAAACTTCGTAACCTTAGTTTTCAGAGTAATATCTGCTCATGCGCACGAGAACAAAAGTCAGGGATATTTTGAATGGAGTTTGGTTCATACAAGTTAAGCTTGAACAGATTACAGACATCATGGTTGTTAATTAGCCAGCCGAGTTTACCAGAAACACCCCGCAAACTTCTGTAAATGTCAAACTTTGTCTTTACGTAAACAGTTTTGTGTCTGTGCAAGAACATTTGAAGCCGACCGCAGGAAACGGAGAGTTTTTCAGGTAGCAAAGATTTTCGTGACTTTTCTTTCAGGTCAGTTAAACCGAATTTACCACAAATAACTGCGTTTCATGAGAGTTACGGCAGCTCGGTCTCAGAGGCAGAGGTTTCCAGTTAGTGTCCAAAAAAGTTTAAATGAGCTGTTTTTTAAACGGTCTCTGGTGAGAACGTCACCTCCACGAGTCTCTCCAGCAGCTCCTCCTCGGCCCCGAACACCAGCTCCTCCAGCAGCTTCACCGAGCTATTCTTCTCCCCCAGCACCGCCAGGTTCTTTACGTTCCTCCGCCGCTCCTCCTCCTCTTCCTCCAGGCTAGACTGCGGGAGTTTCGCCCTCTTCTTGGCCGGCTGTTTGCCCTCATCGGCCGGCAGCTTAATGAAGCTCATGTCCTCCATGTTTGTTCCGTCCTCTGTACCAAACTCCAATCAGAAAACTGCGAATTTAAGCCAGCCTCACAACACTTGTAATCCTTTTCTTAGCATGGAGCAGACCGTGTTGCACATGTGGAGACCAGTGCGTGTTTTTTCCCCCCCCCCTCACTCGCAGTGCAATCACGTGCTTCCGGTGAGATGACCTCCGAACCCGGAAAAATAAAGTCCGCCCCCTAGTGATTGAAAGCAGAAATGCCAAAAAGAAAATAGATTTTTAGTTTTTAAACTCTAAATGTAAACTCAGTCTCCACATAAATATCAAATAATATAATTACTGAATTAATGTTGTTTTTTCTAAATGATATTTATTTTCTCAAACTCTTTCATGTTTAGACTGCTGCTAAAAAATGTGATTTTTGAGCTAACTTTCATGTAATTTCTACACAACATCAGATTTTATAACAGAGCCATAGAAATATTGTGTGAGGAGATGAGACAGGACACAGAGAGTCGCTGAGGAGTTTATTGAGAGCAGAGGAGCATGCTGTTAAACTGGGACTGAAGGTTCAGCCTCAGTGAAGCTGCAGGACAGCCCGACACTATCGTCACTACGGTTACCATCACTACCACCACCCTGCAGCACACGGGTCGCTTTGTTACAGCTTTTAGTAGTTTCTTTACAGAGTCTAACTGTGTGTAAGGCAGAACAGAGCAGGCATGGGGCAGGAGGCTCTGCTGCAGTTCAAAATGCATCATCAAAGAACACAAAATCAGACAGTTTGCTATAAAATGGAACGAAGCGTGCAGACTGAGCCGCATTCTGCTGCTGCAGGACCGCAAGCGAAGATCCAAAGAAGAAGAGCCGAAATCTGCTCTGACCGCAAACACCTCAAACCTGAGCACCACATCAGATTCAGTCTCAAACCGCTCATGGGTCACGTGACCAGGATTCAGGACACGATGGGAAAAAGGCTTCATGTGAAAAACAAAACGAGTCATCGAACATGAACGTACGTTTAAAAATATCGAAACAGTCACAAGAAACTGGAAACATGAGTGTGACACGGACACGTTAGAGAAAACGAGGTAAATGAAAACATCCTGATTTTACACGTTACAGTTTCTCTTTTTCAGCTTTATCAAAGAAATGTAATCAATCGGACTTCATTTCCAGAAATTTCCTCATTTTCTCTAAATGTCATTTTGTTATTTTAATCAACTCGAGCATTAAATCAAAATTATTTTCAGAGCTTTTTTAAATTAAATGTTTTATCACATCAAACATTAAAGCATTTCTACTGACAAATTATTCCAACAACTTTCATTAGTATCATTTTTACTTGTGTGAATCTTCATCGGGACTTCTCGACTTCGTCGCTCTCAGATTATTTTACATCGTCAGCTTCCTGATTTGAACCTCAAACAAAACTCAAGATTCAGCTCCTGAAATCAGAGCGAGTGTCGACCTGCTGCTCACACCTGCGCGCTCTGCATCATGGGTAATTATTTAACACTGCATGTTAAAAAAAAAAGAAATGTGCTCTCTCACGCACACACAGCTCAGATAAAGACAACATGCACCAGGTTTAGTCTGTAGTTAGAGGGAAGAAAAAAGGAAGGAAGTCCTCGCTGCAGGTGGGAGACTTCCAGTCTGTCTGTGATGGTTTGTTCCATCACCCCCACACAGTCCACAACATGGTATAAGCTGCTGATGACCTGCAGCAGGAGTCAGCTGATCCCAGATGAGTTACTCCCACTTGGCACTTAAAGACCCGCCTGCTCACGGACCAGCTCCAGTCTCAGTAAGAGGTCAATGACATCACCACGGCAGGTGACGATGACGAAGCAGTTACGCTGCCATCGTGTCTCCTCACACAGGAAGTGAGTTCCGTTCAGGTCCCGATCCAGCTTTCTACAGGAAACATGAGTTGAAGCCTCGTTAAAGGAGCGACTCAATGTTTCGTCATGGTCTCAGGGACACGACGAGTCTCCTGTCAATCAGCTCCTTGTAGAAGGTTTCCTAAAACGCCGAGCGGCTCCTTTCAGCTCATTCACTGAGTGACTTTGTTCTTGTGTCCTGCGTCCGTGCAGACGTCTGTGAAAACAAAAAGTGCCGGTGCAAAACTAAAAACGGTGCAGAGAGGAGGCTCAGCGCCTCCAGAGCTTCACATTTATCTCGGAGGACTCGTGCACGGACGTACTGGCCCTTTAAATCAGGCTCCTCAGTGCTTCCTCCCGCCATCTCTCTGAGACTCGTCAGTCTGTCAGACCTCTCTCAGCCAATCAGCTGTGAGCATAGATGAGGCAGCGATGGAGAAGGCGAGGATGACGAAGCCGGAACGCCGCAGACTTCAGACAGGATGATGGATGTAAGGTGTGTGTGCCTCTGTGCGTGTGTGTCTGTGTGTCTGCGTGTGTCTGCGTGTGTCTGTGTGTCTGTCCGTGTGTCTCTGTGTGTGTGTCCGTGTGTGTCTGCGTGTGTCTGTGTGTGTGTCTGTGTGTCTGTCCGTGTGTCTCTGTGTGTGTGTCCGTGTGTGTCTGTGTGTGTGTCTCTGCGTGTGTCTGTGTGTGTGTGTGGTCCAGGTGTGTGATCTTCCTGGTTCACCTCCCGACCGGAGGAAGGGGAGGAGCTCCTCGCATCACTGAAACAAACAAAAATGTTTGTTAAACTTCTGAGCTCCCCCTGTGTCTGCTCGGATTCTGTTTGTAATAATAATAATAATAATAATAATAATAATAATAATAATAATAAAAATAAATAAATAATAAAACATGACGGATCCACTGAACCTCTTTCTGTTTCAGCAGAACTCGTCGTCCTAACGTCACTTCCTGTTCTGTGTTATTTTCGTGAATAAACGGACGAATGAAAACAAAGACGTGCACGAGGTCGTACCTCTGTTGGCCTTGCTCGGGTAGATCTTGGTGAAGTGTCTGTACTCGTCCGGAGGAGGGAAGTCGTCCAGAGGATGGAACGAGTACTTGGACTCAAAATCATCTGCAGGAGGACGACACAGAGTCAGGACATGGAAACAGCTCAGAGTGATACAAACAGCTGCGTGTGCGTTTACACGGCTTTACAAATAAAAGGAGAAGAGGGGAGAGACAGGAGGAGGACACAGCAGCGAGGAGACGAATTCAGATCTAATCAGATCATCACAGAGGAAATCAGCAGCAGCTTCATTGACCGCCTGCTGGAGACGGACTCACCCGCAAACGAGCGAGGGACGGAGGAGGAGTGCCCGTTTCGGAGAGGAGGGGGAGGCGGGGGAGGAGCGGCTGGGGTGCGGGTGGGCGGGGGAGGAGGTTTTCCTCGGGTCGGGGGATCGGAAGAGAGGGAAGGGCTACCATGTGTCCTGTAAGGAGGGGGAGGCGGGGCTTCTCTGCCACCAGCCCTCAAGGACGTCTGGACCGGAACCGGAGGAGCTGAGGAGAGATCGACACAGGTGATCGACACAGGTGACTGTACTTCTAAAAACTGTCTAACAATCAAAAATAATTTGTTAAATTTTTATGAAGTTAAAACAATTTCATAATAAGTTTTTTAAAAAAAACGAAACCAAAGGTAAAAAATCTGAATATTTTCAGAACAAGTACGATTAAATAAATTCCATCACATGACGTCAAGAGTTGAACATGATTTGAACTCCCCTGAGGGTGAAAACCTCAGAATCTCTTCTTTTATTCCAGTATTTCCACCTTAAACCCGTCTCTGCATCTAATTTAAACCCTGAGTGTCCACAGCTCGTGTGCTCAGATCACAGCAGCTGGTCTACCTGCTCCATGACTGAAGAGCAGACACACCCACTTCATCACACACTCACTGTTGTAATTACACATCAGCGAGGAGCTCACAGCCGGAGCGAGCAAGCAGACTTTTACTAAGTAAAGCAGCTGAACGGTGTAGTACATGACTTAATAATTGATCAACAAATCAATTTACTCTGCCTTACAGAAACCTGGTTGCAGCAGGATGATTATGTTAGTTTAAATGAATCAACACCCCCGAGTCATTCTAACTACCAGAAACCTCGAAGCACAGGCCGAGGGGGAGGTGTGGCAGCAATTTTTCACACCAGCCTATTAATCAACCAAAGACCCAGACAGACTTAATTCATTTGAAAGCCTGATGCTTAGCCTCGTCCACCCCAGCTGTAAAACTCAGAAACCAGTCTTACTTGTTATCATCTATCGTCCACCTGGGCCTTACACAGAGTTTCTGTCTGATTTCTCAGACTTTATATCTAATTTAGTTCTGAGCTCAGATAAAATAATTATTGTGGGTGATTTTAACATTCATGTAGATGCTAAAAATGACAGCCTCAACATGGCATTTAATCTGTTATTAGACTCAATTGGTTTCTGTCAAAATGTAAAAGAACCCACCCACCACTTTAATCACACTCTAGATCTTGTTTTAACATATGGCATAGAAACTGAACATTTAACAGTGTTTCCTGAAAACCCTCTCCTGTCTGATCATTTCCTGATAACATTTACATTTACAATAATTGATTACACAGCAGTGGAGAGTAGACTTTATCAAAGTAGATGTCTTTCTGAAAGCGCTGTAACTAAGTTTAAGAATATAATCCACCCACTGTTATCATCTTCAATGCCCTGTACCAACACAGAGCAGAGCAGCTACCTGAACGCTACCCCAACAGAGGTCGATTATCTTGTTAATAATAATTTCACCTCCTCACTACGTACGACTCTGGATACTGTAGCTCCTGTGAAAACTAAGGTCTCTAATCAGAAGTACCTGACTCCGTGGTATAATTCTCAAACACGTAGCCTAAAGCAGATGACTCGTAAGCTGGAGAGGAAATGGCGTGTTACAAATTTAGAGGATCATCATTTAGCCTGGAGAAATAAAAAAATAAAACTAGACCTGTCTTAGCTAATTATAGGCCAGATAACACCAATGAGTTAAACTGCAGGAATGTCTACAGAACGCAAAACATTATTATTTTAAATACAATTTTTTTTATTAAAATGTGTTATATTTGTTAAAGCGTTCATGAAAATAAAATGAACATTTGCTCTTAAATTTCCCATAATGCACCCGGAGCACTATGTCTTACTGCCTGTGTAACTTAAGGACATCACCTCTCACCTGCTCCTCTACCTGGCGGCTCTCTAACAGGGGGCGGTGGCCTGTTGGCACCCTGCTGGGAGGGTGTAGGTGACGCTGGAGGAGGTGGAGGGGCAGGGCCTCTGGAAGGGGTGTGGCCCCCTGGTGAGGGGGCGGGCCTCTTGTTGCTGAGTGAGTTGTGGCGCTGTGGCAGCTCGGGTGCTGCCTCTCCACCGCCACCAGCTGGGCCGTTAGTGATGCGGTATGGTGGAGGGGGCGGGGCCAGAGAGGAGGAGGACACGGGGTTTCCTCCCGAGGTAGGAGGGCGCCTGCTGTTGCTAGGAGATGGTGGGGGTTTGGAGGGCAGTGGAGGGGTGTTGTTGGGAGTGGGGGGAAGGGGCTTCTCTCTGTTGTAAGCGGAGGTGGGAGGGGAGGGGGCGTTACCTCTGCGACATAAGGGAGGGGGTGGAGGAGGGGCAGAGGAAGAGTGTTTCATGCCGGTGGAGGGGGATGAGGCTGTAGAGGAGGGGGAAGAGGGAGAAGGGGATGAAGACAGGTTGGGGAGGGAAGGACGCGGCGTGCGAGATGTCTCCATGGGTGATGATGCCTGAGGGGAGGGGCTCTCTGCATCATCATGGCGATGGCTGGGAGGGCGGGGCGCAGCAGCCCGAGTGGAGGGAGAGCGACCGACGGCGCCATCTATGGAAAATATGGAAAGGTAACTTTACAAACATCTAAAACTTTATTAACACCCGTTTATTTTTATTTGTAAATTAAATAAAAATAAACAATAAAAATAAAAAAATATCATTAAAAGTTTTAAAATTTGACAAGATTTTTTATAAAAACAAAACAAAAAAAAAATGAAAACAAATAAAAACGATCTGAAATTGAAAAAATACAAAGTGACAAAGTAGCAAATGACCTCTCACCTCCGACTGGCCTCAGTTTGGGAACTCCGCCTGTGAACAGGCCTCCGATTGGTGCAGCAGAACCAGATGGACTGCCTGCTCCGCTCCCATTGGCTCCTGCAGCTGCTGCTCCACCTCCTTTCGGCTCTGAGAACCACAACCATCGGACAGATGAGTGAGGGCTCCGCCTCCTGACGGTGTGACATCACTGCTTCACACCGACACCACAGCTACGACACTACGATGACGTCACTGACGTGACGATGGGATGGATTAGTGCGCGAGGTAGGATGCAGGTGAGGTCAGGAGACTGCCACAGGTGAGATGAGGTGAGATGAAGTGAGACTTTAAGTTTAAGTGTTTTACGCTCCCACGCAGCTCCGATGACATCATCGCCAGCACAACAAACAGTCGAAAACACATCGATTATAACCTATTACATCACAGTGACATCATCAGGGCTGCATCAGTCAGGAACAAACTGGAGACATTGTATCCGTCAGGTAGGGCGAAAGAGGAAGGAGTCACGTCACCACCATCAGACCAGACGTCATGACGACTGAAAACATGCTACAGGAAGTAGATGTAAAGTTGGTCTGAAGTGTGGCCACGCCCACCCGTGAGATAAAATGTCTTTATTTCACCTTTACCTGAAGGCTCATTCTGCTTCTAAAGTTAGCACCGCCCCTTTTCCATGCTCATGAAGCCAGTGGGTTAACGAGGCGATGTTAGAACAAATAAATTCACCTCCAATCCTGCAGTTCCTCTACCGTCCAGTAGAGGCAGCAGTGAGTCAGAGTTTGCATTGTTAGGGGCGGGGCCTGAGTGTTAACCTCTCAGACACTGAAAGGAAAGCCCACTGACTTCAAAGCGAGGAAACAGGAAGTGGAAATGCTAACTCGAGTTGTAGCTGGTCTGAGCACACGGGTACAGGAAGCAGAGAAAACCTTCAGCAGTGAAAGCAGCAGGATGACCGAGCTGTGCAGCCCTCGGCAGGCTTCATGCTGTAGAGGAAGGTCAGAGGTGTCTGCCGCCCACTTGTCCCGCTGCAGGTTAGCAAGGTGTGTCTGCGTACGAGCTAAAAGCTAACTGATCCCGCTGCACGCTCTCAGTTTCACTCCTGAAACATCCACCCGCTGTGGACACGTTCTGGGTTTCTACTTTACAGTCGAGACAAAATTTCTTTGCACACAGCTGTTGTTATAAAAATGTTCTGGAGAGGTTTCAGTCTGGTTTTAAAGCTCTGTCCAAGGATTTTCCCTCATAGTGGTTCAGGACTTTCTCTGCGAGCTTTGGCTATTTCACGTCTTCTTCAGTTCCCCTTACTTGTGGTGTTCCTCAGGGTTCCATATTGGGCCCAATTTACTCTATTTATATGCAGCCTCTAGCTAACTTTCACATAACGAATAGAACACTTGATTGATACGCCGATGACACTCAGACTGATGAGAAGCTGCTCTGCTCCAGTAAAAGCCTTCATCAGTGTCTGGATGGCCTCTAACTTCCTAAACGTTTCGTAGCAATCGCAGCACTTTAACTCTCACCTGCAGTCTTCAGCCTTTTATTAAGTCGCACGTTAAAAATTTGGCGGTTATATTTGACAATAACTTCACCTTTAAAATACAGATTAGCTCAGTTGTACAAACTGAGGCTTTTATCCAAGGTGGGATCATTTTTATCTTTTGGACAGTTGTAACTCCTCATATGTTGCAGTTAGTCGGACCTGCCTTGTAAGACTGCAGTCGGTCCAGAATGCTGCAGCTCGTCTTCTGACACAAACTAAAAGACGTGAACATATTTCCCCGATGCTCGCCGTCTTCACTGGCTCCCTGTTCACATCAGAATTGATTTTAAAATTGTACTGTAGACTTAAAGCCCTGAACGGACAGGCTCCTGGGTGTTTAATCGGACCTCTTGCAGCCTTCTGCACCCTCTGGATCTCTTAGATCAAAGGATCTTTTGCTTTTAGCCGTACCCAGTTCGAGGCTGGTTCACGGAGGCGATCGAACGTTTGTGGTCGTGGCGCCTTAACTGTGGAATAATCTCCCCCCACACATCAGACAGGCTCCGTCTGTCAATCTATGGTATTCACTGTCTTTTAATGCACTTTGAGAGTTATTTGGTTTTTCTGTTCAGCACTTTGGTCAACGTTGCTGTTGGAGTTAAATGTGCTACATAAATAACAACGACAATGATCCTGCTGATCGGTGTGTAATAGGGCGGCTTTCAGTCGCCCGACAGAGTCTACGCAGGAAACGGCGAGCATGGCTTTCAATGACACGTTATACAGTTTTAGAAACATTCCTGTTCTGCAAACCAGCATCAGGCCAGGACATCAGCTCCACCGACAGGTGAGCGCTCAGCCGTGTCGCATACGTGCGGTCGCGAGTGCGTCGATGGTTTGGGATGAAACTGTGGGTGGCGTGGACGGCAGACATTTACAGAGCAGGAACACACACAGCAAAGCAGAAAGCATCATCAGGTCATCAGCAGCTGTGCAGGAAGCTGCAGCATCTGTTTCAACAGCCACTCCGTCACCTGCCCACCGAGCCCGCACGCCACCGCCATGGTGCAACTTTAACCTGAAGTCTGAACTCGGCGGAGAAAGGAAGAGAAGTTAGAGCAGAGACATGACGGAGGTTCAGGGTGAAGCCGACACAGACAGAACGGATCAGATGAGGAGAAACAGGAAAAGGTGGAACAGAAACAAACAGGAAGTCAGAGCCGGAGGGGACACGGCGTGTGTGTGTGGAGGTCAACTGTGAGCCCGATGACGGGCAGGAGTCACGGCCACTTTCAGAGCCGCCCGTCAAACAGACGACGAGCCGTCTACAGACGGAGGAGCAGCAGCAGAGCGATCGCTCCTCCAGTCTTTCAGCTCATGCAGTCCGTTTCAGCCTGCTTCTACAAACTGACAGAGCGCGCGTCAGAGGCTGCTGCCGGCCGTCTCTGCCTGTACAGCTGTTCACACCTCGCCGCCACCGAAGGTGCGCAGAAGAAGAGTCAAAGCTCTGACGCTCTCTCCAATCCCAACACTCATACCAGATTAATCACCTGCGTCCTCGCTGTGACGTCACACTGACGACGAGCGTGTTTGTGGACCAGTGTGTGACAGCTCCAGGAGGAACGGGGTTTCCTGCACAGGCTGGATCTTCAGGGGTGACCGCATATAAGCCCGAAGGACCCGGGTCACATTTAAACGCCGTCTGTGCGGCTGCTCCTGCTGGCCAGCAGCAGAAACACAAGCAGGTTCGATGAATTACCTGCGTGTTACCTGCCTGCGCTCACTTCCTGTTTCAACTCTGCTGAGCATTTGTCCTGAAACATGTTTAAACTTTGTTTTGGCAACTTTGGAAAACAGATCCCAGAACAGGAGTCTGTGGTGTTAATGCGCAGGGTCTGAACTAAAGCGCTAGCACTAACAAGTCACACACGCGTGGCCCACGCCATGTTTACACACATCACAGGCTGAAGCGTGAGCTCGTGACAGGGGCCGTATCAGGACCCCGTGCCCCCCCACAGGTTTAGTTATTCATCAGGATGAGTGTGAGGCGTGCTCCGCTGTGCAGGCAAGTTTAGGTCAGCTCTGATCTGACTGCGTCTGCTGGTCACATGGTTATGAGCGATCAGCTGATTTCAGACGCAGGAATCTAAAGGAAGCGCTCCGTAGCTGAGCTTAGCACCCCCAGGACCCCGTTGGGGGGTAAACCTTCAGCTGATCTGCTGACCATCAGGTCAGCTGACCTCAGCAGGTCTGGCCCCGTCTGCCCCTCTCCCTCGGTGGACAGGAAACACGGCGGCTGTTTCAGGCTGCGCTCGGCCTCCTGCACGCTGACTCCAGTACCAGAGAAGATGGCGTTCTTACTCTCCAGCGACAGCGTGGGGCTCTTATCTCCGACCGTCTTCTTCTGCTCCTCAGACGGCGCCCCCTGCTGTTTGGGCAGGCTCTGCTGCTGGTGTAGGTACTGGTATAAGCGAATGTATGGGTGCTCTGTGGGGGTTGTTTGGCTCTTTGGTGTCTGAGTCTTACTGTCGAGCAGCGGGGCGCTGCGGTCGTTTACCACCGCCACCTTCTTCAGCTTGGCGCCTTTGCAGATGTCCGACAGCAGAGCGCCACGACCTTTGGCCTCCTCTTTGCTCAGCTTCGGGGGGCTGGTATTGGCCTTTTGAGAGATGGAGGTGGAGTTAAATAACCAGACTGTGACATGCTGCAAGTCTTCTCAGGCTCACAGGTTATGAATGAGAGAAAGCTCACCTGGCTGAAGGTGGGGGGAGGCGGGGGTCCCCCAGGTGGAGGAGGAGGAGGTGGAGGAGGGATGGGCATCCTGCAGCTGATACAACACACACCTGATCACCTGAAACACAGACACACAATCCGATCAATACCTTCCTGACGATGCTGTTCTTCTTTGTCTGCTCGTTCACACTACAAATAAAATGCGACAGCAAACGCGCTCTAGTGTGAACGCTCAAAGCGGCATGCGCAAAAGAAGACGTCACACACAACGCGCTCCGTTTAGACCAAACAAACAGTGTTTGGCTGTTTCTGACTTTACGTTTCCCAGTTTTGCTTTAAGTTATAAAGTTATTTTGTTATTTACATTTGGCCTAATAATGATCCTTGTTGCTGTTTTAGAGGAGCGCTGCTTCTAGCTGCACATTTCTGTCAGAATCTGCAGATTATACAGAACAAATAAAATGTTCACGTTTCTCCAACAGTTTCACCGGATGGAAGCGTTCGCGATGTCTTCTCCGGCGCTGATAATCGGCGTCTGTCTTGTGTCAGTGACGTGAAAGACGGATTTCATGCGACATGACCATCAAACAGCAGTCGCAGATATGTGTCGGATTCAGCACCACATACGAAAGTGACCCAGGTCGGATTAGAAAATATCGGATTTGCGCCGTTCACACCGTCAGACCATGATCGGATATGAGTCGCAGAGGGTCAGAAACGTCAGATTTGATGCGCTTTCGCCTGCAGTGTGACCGCAGCCTATGTGTCAGAGGTGAGCGGCTGCTCCTGTGATGGAGGCCTGAACCCTGACGGTGCAATCTGGATTCACCTGGTGGCTTAAACCAGTTTTCTGTTGGTCAAACCTGAACTATTTAACAGCTTCTCTGCCTCCACTGGACCCCACCAGCCCGGGTCCGGGGGGGGGGGTGTTGGCTCCGGACTAACCGGCCCGGGTCTCTCTAGGATGCTGGGCTAACGATTCATCCTCCTCACCGCGCTCCCCTCCAGCTGTGTGCACAGTGACCAACATCTATCCGTGCAATCCTCCCCCCGCAGAGGCTGATCAGTATGCGGAGTTAGCTCCATCGCGAGCCCAATCTGCTAGCTCAGCGTTAGCATGCGCGTTAGCTTTGCGCACATTCGGACAGGTGAGGTGAATAAACGGTACCTGTGAGCGTCACCGCGTCTCTGTGGCCTAGCTCATGCTTCTCTCGGTTCACTGGCTGCTTTGTCACTCCCGGAGTCTCCGCCGTGAGGACCGTAACTCCGCCGTTAGCCTCAGTTCTGCAGAGATTTCTTTATTTTTCTCTACAAGAACACGTGACCTGCTGCTGCACCTGCGCATGCTCACTAAAATAACGGCATTCTGCCATTCTTATTACACAATTACAAGTTTAAACCCATTTCCCTTTAATAAAGACAAATGAGCGCATTTATAAGATTATTGTTATTTTATTTCCGTATATTTCCCCCTTTTTAAAAAAAAAATAATAATCTGATGTTCAGATGTTCACTGGGAGTGAGCAGGATGGAAATGAGTCCATCGGGGGTTCAGACCATCTCAGAGGGGCTGAGATGGTCTGAGCATGTGCAGAGGAGGGAGGGTGAAGGATGAAGCTGGAGCTGCCAGGCAGGAGAAGAAGAGGACCTCAGAGGACATGGATGTAGTGAAGGAGGACATGCAGAGGGTTAGAGAAGAAGAAGCAGAGATTCGTTTTGATCTCTTTTAACATGAAGTTCTCGAAATCAAATGTTGTCTTGATCACGAGCGTTCAATCAGAATATTATGAGTTTATAATATCAAATAAAATGTATATCAAGTAAATTTTAAAGAATCTCAAAAACAGCAATCATTTTCTCTATTCATAAAACACATTTAAACGTCTTTTTTAAATTCTTTCGGGTAAAGACTTGACCCTTTGTAAAAATGTAAAGTTTAAATGTAATACACCAGTTTGTACACTCTGTTCTCACTGGACTCCATGTTTTACCTGAATGACCTGACGTGGCTCCTCCCCCTCTGCGTCAGGATTAGTTAAACCTGAAAAAATACGTTTTTAATGTTTAGTATTTTGTTTCTTTCGAAGGCAAAAAAAGAAGATGTTTACTTTATAATAAACTTGTTAGTTATCTTAGCTAAATTTTATTTTCACAAATGCAAATACAGTAACAAAAAGCCTAATTTTAAACATTACTATAATGATGTTTTATGTTACATAAAATTGATTCGTGGATCACTTAACAAAAAGGCTGCGAAAACTATTACTCTTTGTAGTAATTACAAATTATTTGAGTGTATGTAATTCTTTGTATCTGTTCTGGTTGTGTACATGTTCTGTATACTGTTTCTCAATAAAGTTTAATAATTTAAAAAAATGTTAACGTTTAAACCTTTTTATTTCATGGGTGCTTTTCAGATTTCACCGCTGAGCGTCGCTGTCTTCAACACGATGATTGGCTTAACTGCCTGCAGCGTCACTGTCAGAGAGCCAATCAGCTCCCGGGTGGGAGCGCGGATATTTGAAAACAGAGATGGCGGCGGTACGAGCGTAAGTCTGAAAATATTTAATATGTTCTGATCAATCTCATCAATAAATGTTTGTTTCCACTCCAGAAACCTTTTCACACGTGAACCGTGGGTCACGCGACGGTTTTCTGCCTCGCGTGATGAAATAAAACATTGAAAATCTGAAGTTTATTAGCTGTTAGCAGCTGAAGCTAACGGTCTGCGTCACCGAGGGTTCAGTATTGACGTTTGTTCGTTTGTTTGCTGTCAGCGTGCTTCGGCGTTGTGATCCGGCCCAGCTGGAGCCCCGCGGAGAACCGGAGCCGGACTGCGACCAGGCGGCGCGGATGGTGCTCTTCCTTACGGTTTGTGGCAGAAAATAGTCCGCCTACATCTCGCAACACATCAGAGTCCTCGCAAAGCGCACAAAACCCTGACCTCTGACCCCCACTGAGGGAATAGTTAAACCGTAAACAATGAAATGGAGAGCAGACCCTGAGTTGGTGTTCAGTGTCCATACCAGAGACAGCTGATACTCACACACGCAGTTACTGAGCAGTTTCCTCTGTGTGTGTGTGTGACACGTCACCGTGCTACAGCCATCCCTGCAACGTTAGAATAAAGTAGAGGTGTTCAGCAGCTCCAGGCTGACAGCAGAAACAGACGGGGGTCTGATGAAAATCACCACAAATACATGAAGTGCAGCTACGAGGCTGAGAAACGTCAATAAGGAGGGACGCTGGCGGAAGGCTTTGCTTTGTCTGTTCTCATTAAAAATGGCTGCCGTGTTACATGACCCACAGGCAGCAGTGTGGAGCGTGCCAGTGGTTCAGTGAGCTGAGCTTCAGTCAGTCTTCTTCCTCATGCTCAGGATCCAGATGTTTTGGTGTGTTTGATAAAGTCCACAGTGCTAACAGAACACACACACTGTGAGTGTGTGTTTATGGAATATGTTTCGTATACCTGTGCTCCTGTGAGTGAGTATGAACACTGAGCCCCGTCAGTGTGTCACCCTCATGTTTCTATGATGTTGTTTTATTGTTTATTTTAAGTTGGCTCTAATTTCTGTGTGACATCATCTCTTTTATGTTGTATTTACTACAATCAGCTGACAGATCAAAACAGTCCCTGAAATCGTCCTGTCACGTGTGTTCAGGACCGCCGTCGCATGCAGAAGGTTCTGTGGCGTCAGCTGTTTGTCCTCGACTCCATGATGTCACTGCTGGAAGGACTGGAGTCTGCCCAGCAACTGATGGCACAGTCCTGCCCCCCCCAACCAGGTACACACACACACACACACACACACACACACACACACACACACACACACACACACACACTGTGGTGCTGTCTCACCTGGAAAGAACACAAATAAAGTGACTTACTGTGTGTGTGTGTGTGTGTGTGTGTGTGTGTGTGTGTGTCAGAGGGCGGGGCTCGGGGCAGGTGGAAGGCCCTGAAGGTGGAGAGCAGGTCAGGGGTGGAGGAGACCGAGGCGCTGCTCAGATCTCTGCAGGACAGAATCCAACAGATCCACGACAGACGACACACACTCACACAGCTGGCTCAGCATCTGCATAACAAGGTCTCACACACACACACACACTTGATTTCATATCTTAGTGGGGGCATCTCATTGACATGATGCTGTAACTAACTGTAACTCTGACACTAAAACCATATTTTGAGCCTCAAAATGTCTTCAATCTTGTGGGGACGGACATCTGGTCCCCACAAGTACAGTCACATTCCAATTTTGGTCCTCAGAAAGACATCACACACACACACACACACACACACACACACACACACACACACACACACACACACACACACACAGGTTAAAGTCAGTCACTAAGAGTCGAGGAGGTGAAACATCAGGTAATCTTGCTTTTCTTTGTCGCCTCATCCTCTCCTCTCCTTGTCTCCTCCTGCCCTTGTCTCCTTGTTCCCTGCAGAGGCAGCAGAGTGAGCAGCTGGAGTCGTTGCTGCTGAATGCCCAGAATGCTTTGCAGTCATGTGACCTTCAGCTGGCCCAGTTGAGTGCGGAGTCAGAGGTGACGCTCGGTCACCTGATCGAGTGGCAGCGACTTAGAGACGAGTGAGTGCCACAAAGTCACGTGACTCTATTGAAGCCCTTGTGATTGGTCGCTAACCTGACTTCCTGTCACCTGGCAGGCTGCAGGTGCACGTCAGCGCCACGCAGGACGTCATGCAGATCAACCTGCTCGCCTTCAACCAATCAGAGCTGTGTGTGGAGCTCAGGCCACACACCTCTTCTGACTTGTTGTCCAATGAACTGGAGCCGCTGAGGCTGTCAGTCACCTGGAGCCATGACGACCGCTTCAGACTGCAGGTAAGGACACAGGTGTGCGTGATGTCAGGTTTCCTCCGACACTAAGAACTGTTAGTCAATCAATAATCAATACTCATTAAAACTGATTGGATATCACAGATGCGAGGGGCGTGTCTTACAAACTGTAGATCAATCAGCGAGTATGTGTAGCCGAACTTCAAATGGAGCGTGATGAAGGCGTCTGATCCTCAGGTGAGCGAGGGGACGGCGGGCCTCGCGGAGGACAGCCTGACGGGCCGACGGGTGGAGCTGAGCGCCGCCCTGCTGGAGGTGATGCGGTGTTATGTTGGGCAGGCCGAGCTGTTGTCTGAGATCCAGAGCCTGCGGTCCAGGTGAAGCGCTGACCAATTATTGAATTGACGTGGGAGGGGCTTCTTTCCCACGCCGGCGTTTAATCACCATCTGTCTTTCAGCTTCGCCATTGATTGGCATCCCGCCCAGCGCCTCCTCGTCTACCTGAAGACTGCATCGCTGGTGTGTCAGCTGGAAGTGGAGGAGGGATACCCGCGCGTGGGGCGGGCGCGCCTGCTGTCCGTTCGGCGGGACGGGCAACATGTGGACACATCTGGGCTGAAGGTAACAGGAAGCTGCTTCACAGTCTGCTTTTAGGTGAAATTATCGAGTTTCAGGTGTGTTAGTACGCGAGGCTTGGAGTCAGGGGAAGTAAAGGATGCTTGAGTTGCCGTGGTTACCCTGCACAGGTGGGGCGTGACAGGCGCCCCACTTTACTCCACCTCCCAAAGACCGCCTCAAACATTCATCTCAGTGGTTTTGATTTCACCTCGTGTGTTCTTGCTCCAGCTGCAGCGTCTCACACGAACGTGTGTGTGTGCGTGTGTGTGTGTGTGTGTGTGCGTGTGTATGTGTGTGTGCGTGTGTGTGTGTGTGCGCGTGCGTGTGTGTGTGTCTAAGCCTCCCAGCGGTGAGCTGCGTCTGACCGAGTGGTTGGTGTTTCTCTACAGCAGTCCTCTCCTCTGAACGACGTCTTCCTCCTGTACCGTTTCCTGTCTTCTCTCACACATCCACCGGGGGTCGCTCTCTCACCTGCATATGTGTTACCTGCCCTGAAGTGTTTTTGTCTGTGATCACATGACATGAAAATAAACCTCTGCCTGCAGGACAAACTGGGTCTGTGAAACATGAAGTTTGTCTCTGATAAATAAAGAAGTTTATAGAATTTACAGAAGCATCAGTTTCACACAGACGAAGCAGAAACTTCATCTTTAAACTAACAAAAGCATCCATCAGTGTTCAGGTAACAAAGGGACTCATTTATGCACTCTAACAAAGTTCTGTTTGCAGTCAGTTATAAAAAAATAAGAAAAACTACTGAAAATAAAAATGTATAAAAAAATATTTAGGGAATAATGAAACTGTCAGTAAATATGTCAAATTAAAGGAATATTTACGAGAAAAAATAAACCAATTATTGAAGGATTTTAATCAATAAAAGCATGTTTGCAGAGTAAAACCATTTTCATTTTTAATAGAAAGGCTGTTTTTAAAAGCCCATTTCTGCCTGAGCTGGGTCTGTTTTTAAATGTAAACTTAAAAAAAAACGATGTTTGAAAACATTTCATGAACTTCTTTCATTTATAATCCAGCAGAAAAAAATGTTCATTCAATTCTTCAGCTGAAGCTTTTATTTTGTAAAGCTGCCACCGGGAGTCGCTGTTTCCTTTCGTGTTGCTGTCTGCTGCTTCCCAGCATGCACTGCTGCACCGATACTGTACAACGTGACGTAAGACACACACGCATGTCCGCGTGATTAGATAACATGTCAGGGACATGTCACGCCGTCAGAAGCCAGACAGAGAGGCTCCTGAGGGAAAACCGAGCGCAGCCCGCGGGAAGACTTCCTGCTGCTGACACACCGGGTCACGTGTTCTCATAGAAACACGGAAACAGCCACGGAGCTCACGTGTGTCTGCAGAACATGCAGGTTTAACAGCACGTTTCTCACTGGGGCTTGGTTCAAATGCACGGAAGTGTAAAATGAGCCAAAAATTAAACGGAGTTTGGTGTAACAAATAATTCTAAATTACAGCCTGTAAACTGATGCTCTTGGGCACATAGTTAGATTTTCACTGATCTTTGGTCACAGCAAGGTGTGGAAAGGTCCACCCGGAGTCTGGTGAGAGGACAGTGGAGTAAAAGCAGCTGCTGGTTAGTGTATGCACAGGAGTCCGGCTGAAGAATGAGATTACTGCAGATCACTGTGGAGTTTCCCCTCCACGCACATCTCACCCACTCTTAATACAGCGTAACGTGGACGTGTGTGACTGCTGCTGAGTCACCAGTAGGAAACTGACATCAGGAAAATATCTGAGTGGACTAAGTGAAGGATTCTGTTCGTGTTTAAAATGAGCACAAATGTGAATGGAGTTTGGTTTGAGGGTTAGCGTACGAAAGCCAGGCTGCTTCGTGTTTTTGCTCCAAGCATTTACTGATTGTCAGCATCTCCTCAGATGAGCAGACGGTTTGAGACGGCTGCCAGGCGTAATAAAAGCAGCTATTATTAGCTGTAAATACACACGTATATGCGTGGAGTCTGGTGCGTCAGTGAAGGAGCTTTAACCCTGATAAACACGTAACTGTAAAAGTGAACGTGTGAAAAACGGAACATTTTTGACTGGAGTCTGGTGGAGACTGCTTCCACGCGAAAACATCATCACCATGCAGGTGTGGATATGAAGCATGCGCCTGCAGCTCAGTGTCACACATACAAACAAGTGTGCAACATCTCAGTTCGTGTTATTGTTTATTGTCTGACGACCTCCTCCTCCTGCTGTGGACCTCCTCCTCCTCCTCCTCCTCCTGCTGCTGTAAATCAGTGATCAGAGTGACCCGTTGTCACGGTGACGCACCACACGGCTGTAAACGTGTTATATAAGTACGCACAGCACTAAAAGGAAGTGATGTGCGAGTCCATCTGAAACTGGGACACAGTGCTCGTCTCCGTCCGCTGGCTGCTCATTGGGCAGTGGGGATGCTGAGATCGAGATGCAGCTGGCCAATCAGAATCCAGAAAGTGGAAGTTTGATTATGAGGCTGCAGTTCGACCTACTTTCTCCTCAGAGTGACTCACTTTCTCCTTCTTCTCCTGCTGTCCCACTGACTGCTGAAAGCTCAGAGCCAACAGGACACTAACCTCCAAAAACCCACCAATCACGATCAGCTTCACCTCATGCTGCTCAGACACACGTGGATGTCTGTTTGTCACAGTCTGCGGCTCTAAAATCAGTGAAAAAGTCAAAGGAGTCTGGTGAAGGAGAAAGCTGGCGCTGCTGTATTTACAGCCTATAGTTCATATGAAATATGATGTTTTTCATTTGTTTTAATTAATAAGTTATCAACGTGTCTCGTTTTTATATGAAACATTAAACATTTAACCTGAAATTACACATGAAATATTTTTTCTTTTCTTCTCATACTTTACAGCTCACAGAGAGATAAATATGTGTGATGGTGAAGAGACGATGTTAGATGTTGTATTTCAGTGACAGTAGTGCAAGGCACAAAAACGCCACCAGAGGGCAGACTGTGCCGCTGAGCTCAGACCCACTGGAATATAACCCTAAACACCTTTATATTCCACTAATAAAGGTGAGCTAGGTGACACAGACGAAGCTTCGTGTCTAAATAAACTAGAATAAACCCAACATGGAAGCACTGAGAGCTGCAGTTCCTGTGGTGCCCAGCAGAGGCAGCAGTGAGTCAGTCCCATAGACTTCCGTGTCAAAATAAACACGTTTGCAGCCTGACACACAAACCGCTTTGATCGTTTCTTCATAACAACCGTACAGGGGAGGATGTGGTCATAAGTCAACTGTTTAAAGTTTTCATTATTAGGGGCGTGGTCTCTTTGACTGACGGACGGATGGGGATTTGGCGCTACTTAAATAAAACTGATTGTTCAGTTTTCAGATTTTTTAAAAAGTTTTTACTGTAGTAAAATGAGTTTTTGTGACTGTTAGTCCCAACATCATGAGCTGCTTTACAGCCTCCTCCATTTTCATTTGGGGCGTGAAGAGAGCAGCCGCTAATTGATGGCATCACCTTCAGCACATACAGCTGCTGCGGTACAATAACAGAGAGCTCGAATCAGGCTCCTCTGCAGCTACACCACCCGCTCTACAGCTGCTGCAACTACAACCAGCAGCAGCTTGAGTCTGTGACATCAAACCCTGCCACTACAGCATCTCCACCAGCCGCTGTAACTGACTCCAGCTTCTCCTCCAACCACACTCATGGAGCTCTAATGTTGCTGCTCGCATCTGCACGGTTGGAAATATCGAAGCGGGGCGTCCTGTCCTGAACCGACCAATCAGAACGTGTCAGCAGCTGCTGGTGGGTAAAATGAGCTTCGCTGAGAGAAAACTGAAGGTCGTTTTACTTCAGCTCTGACTCGTCCAATCATCAAGTCCATCGCAGTAACGTCTTTATGATCAGTGTGAATATTATAGATTCAGGACGACTCATGTGTGCATATATTTATATATCATTTTTATATAATGTCTTCACAACATAAACCACAGATTAAAACACATCAGAGATCTTCTTTCATCAGGTGCACTTCCTCGCTCGTACATACTTTAATAGTCACGATATCTGCACAGGCATATATTCATATTAACCAAAAATAGTTGTGTACAACAGATCTCAGGGAAACAGTTCAAGTATAGCTGGATCTTTGTGTTCATGGCTATGTACAGTTTCTTTACAGAACATCAGCTGCATAAGGTTTGTCTGAGACGTCGCCGGGTCACGCCCCGCCTCCTCCATCTCTGTAGTGGGTGGAGTCATCATTCCGGGCGCTCCACAGTTTGGAAGTTCAGGATGAATCAGTTCGTACTGGAAGAGTTTCTGTTTCCTGCAGAGTGGAAGCGGAGGCCGCCGCAGTCAGAGATCGCCGCAGTCAGAGATCGCCGGCCGCTGAAAATCGAAGGAGCTGATCCCAAAGTCCTTAAAATCATTAAAAGCAGCTGGATGCGTCCAGACGTTTGAAAGAGCTACTTTTAGTGTGCATCTGTCTCCAGCTGGAAAAACTTTCAAATTAAAAGCGTCTGAACTCATCATGAACGTTAACGAAGCTAAAATCAGACAGAATGATGACATCAACAGGAAGTGGAAGTGAAGCTGAACGAACAGGTTTGTCCTGTGTGAGCTCGTCAGTTAGCGTACTGTCGTCGTCCACGTCCTTCACGCTTCTTTCTTTTGTCTTTCAAACTTCCTGCTGGCGACGCTCCAGTAAAGTCAAAGAACTGGGCTGGCTAGGCTAAGCTAACGGTTTGGGCTTACACAGGTTAAAATAGTGTGGTTTAAAAATGGCAGCCTGCTCCTTTAAAACATCAACCAGCTGTTTTAAAGCAGACTTTTATTTTGGCGGGGAGACGCATGTCTTGAAAAGTTCTGCTGATGACATCATCATCCTGCCAGTCCGATGCGGTCTGGATGACGCTGCAATGTTAAGGGCTGGAGAGCGTGGCGATGCGGCGACATCGCAGTGATGTCATCAAACGTCGATGCGGAAGGACAGCAGCTTCTCAGAGTGCATGTTGTTGAGCGTCCGCAGATCTGGCAACTTCAGCAGCAGTTTGGTGAAGCGTGGCGAGTCCACGTCGAGGTGCTCGCTCTCTGGGGTGACGGGCGACTTGTTGACCAACGAGCGAAGAGCGCGGATCAGATTCTCCTGCAGCTGCTCCACCGACGCCACGTCTTCGATGCCGGAGCGGTCTGAAACCACACGGAGAGGGCAGGTCAGCGAGCAACGGGCAACCACTACATCTGCAGCAACTGCAACAACTGTTACGTCTACAATTACTGCAACTGAACCAAACCCGGTAACTACCCCACCCACTACATCTGCAGCAACAGCTGCAACTAAACAGTTTAAAAACAAACTCTACATGTGCAACTTCGACACACAACAACCAAAAATGATTAAATAAGCAACTAAACACAAGACATCAACTACGGCAACAACATCTACATACGCCGCTGCTACCTAAATCACTGCAACCACGACGCTTCGCTTACAGCGACAGCTTGAACAAACGGTACCTTTTGCAACTACACCAAACATGGCACAACCTGCAACTCAACAAGTTGGTGCAACTACAGCAGCAACAGCAACATCCCCAAAAGTTGATTCTTTCATCTGGAACTTCCAGATGAAAGAATCAACTTTTAGCGATTTCCTTACCTGGATGATTGAACGTGCATCGAAAACAACAACAACAGCTAAACCACACAAACTCGGGCTACACCTGCACTCGCCGTAGTTATGTGCTACAAACAGGAAGTTGATTTTCTATACTTCCTTCTTAAACACTCAACACGTTGCTTAAATAACTGTGATACGTTTCAGCTCATCTACGGCGGCGGCGATCTTTGCTCACCTGCTGACACGAGCACCACGGCGGTGAAGAGTCCGAGCTCCTCGCTGTCCAGCTCCAGCGCCGCCAGCTTGTGGCTGAAGTCAAACATGGCTCCCAGCAGGTCCCTCATGCCCATCGCCCGCAGCTCCTGCAGGTTGTAGGTGGCGCCGGAGACGAACGTCACCGTCTGCTCCTTCATGTTAAACAGCGATGCAAAACGCACCATCAGCACCTGAGACAGGAAACAAGGACGGGCAATCAGTGAAAGCGCGATGATGTCACCGACACATTTAGGTTTCATCCAATCTCAGCCTGACACAAGTTTGAGCAACCAACGAGGAGGCGTGTAACTACAGCAACATTACATCTGCAACTCCTGCTAATAGATCAACATCCTCTGCCTAGAAAACTCGCCACATCCAAACTCCTGCAACTAAACACAGCAACTTCAGCCAAACACCGCCTATTACAACTGCAGCAACACGTTAACTCCTGCAGCTAAGCCAAATCCTGCAACAACAGCAACTATAGCAACCACTACGTTTACAGCAACACTTGCAACTGAACAACAAGCAACTAGCCTAAGGAGCTGGGAAAGAAAGCTTTCATGACGTGGATGACTGCAAATCTACACAGAAAACAAGCAACTGCAACACAAACTACATCTGCAGCAACAAGTAAACATCATGCTGTAGCTCCAGGACTGCATCTGCAACATTTTCTGTACCTACAGTCAATGCAGCATGTTCTGGCTCCTTAAGAGTCGCCCTCATGTTATGTAGTGTTATATAACTTCATGCAATCTTTATTTGTTTCTGGCACACTGTTCATTTTATTTTGACATCCTACCAGAAGTGCTATTTCTCATTACTTCCTGTCTAGCGGGAGAAGGACAGTTTGCTACCCCTATGGCACATTCATGTATTTCAACAAAGCCAAGCGAAGCATCCAGTCAAATAAATCTGGCAGAAAGGAACAGCGCTGTGGTTTTTCTACATGGGAAGATGGTTGTCCATCTAGTTAAGTGCGAGGGCAGAATACAGCAAAGACTGCGTCTCACAATGAAACATAATGCTGCAACTAAACACGGCAACTCACTAACTTAACCAAATGCTGCAACAAGCAACTACTGCGACCGCTACGTCTCCATGAACAAATGCAACTAAACAGCAACCTGAGCTTCAGATCTTTGACCTCGGGAACGTTAGTGGGAGTTTTTAAACTCGCACTCTTGTGGACTCGAGAGTGAACTCAATGGTTTTTTTCAAAGGTCAGAGGTCATTTCCCTAAAATGTGCTCTGATTGGATGACAGTGCTGTAACTGGCTGAGTGAGAAGACATGGTAAATATCTAGAGGGTGGGTGCAGCGCCCCCAGTTTGCCTAGTGGTCAGGTCGGGTACAGCATCTAAGGAATCTCAATCACCCAATAGACTATGTGCACGTTAGCATATGCTACTTCCGGTGCGGAAACTCCTGTGGGGAGCTTTGTTTCCGGTGTCCTATTCGCGCCTGGTTTACGGTCCAAAACAAGCAAATGAATGAATCAAGCGGCGATTTACATTTCTATAGATGTCTCGGGCATTTACCCAATATATCTGGAAATGATGTTCATCGACTTGTCGATATTTTTTCCCCGCACCTCAGAGCAAAAGAGAAAAGGGATTCAAATGTTATATTTCTCAGCTGTCCCTCGTTTATCGCGGGTGTTATGTTCTAAAAATAACCGGCGTTAGGTGAAATCAAGGAGCCAATTTATTTTTTGACGGTGCAAAACGTTTGGTGGACATCGTGGACATACAGCGCTGCACTTCAGAGTCACACTGCTAGCATTGATGCAGCGATTCTGTACTGTACAGGAGAGACGGCACGGAGGAGATCGTCTGCAGCGATCAGGACGCAGGACACAATGTGATGTAAAAAAAAAAAACGTGCAAACTTGCACTAAAAAAATCTGTGAAACAGCGAGGTGAAAGGTGAACCGCGTTATAGCGAGGGACCGCTGTAATTTTGAAGGTAAGTCACAACATACCCTTCGTACATACTAATGTATAGAAACCCTTACCAGCAATCATTTTTTGTGTGGCTTTTTTCACGGTTTGTTAACATGCTGTGTAGGTGCATACTTGACTAGCTGATCTCGACATAACGGGAAACATCTGGTTTGACTATTCTTCACCTGTAGTTTGAATGCTGAACATTTGCCTGTTTAAATCATGAGACCAGTCACTATACAGAGATGTGCTTCTGCATGTGGACGATGTGTCTTCTGCTGCAGTGATGCAGTTCTGCTTGTGTTGAGTGATGTAAACAACTGATCGATCGAAACGCTTTAAACGTCAAAATTGATCATTAGATTTTTTATGACACAACAGCGGTGAGTGTTCCCACCTTCTGCTCTTTGTAACTTAACGCCATCTTTCCGTTTTAGAGTTTTGGACATGGTTTTGGAGGATATCTTCGCAGTAGCGATTGACCGCAAAGTAAAGCTACCGGAAATGCACAACCCCACATCCGGTCTCAAACCAGGAAGTTAGCATTGTCTCGTGCACAGGGTCAATCAGCACAAACCTCGCCCACTAAACCGAGTGACATCACAGGTTCACCTCAAAGGTGCCGGCCTTCAGCAGGGCCACCTGGTCGTTCTGGGACAGACCGCTGAATCCTGGGATATGTTTGGCGAACTCTACCACCTCCCTGACGGCGGGCGTGAAGGACAGCGAGAAGTCCTCCCATATCTGCTGCGGGGTCTTCGAGGGGTCGGCGTGAGGCTGCATGTTCATTGGACAAGCCTGCGGAGACAGGACAGCACCGTCAGCCAATCAGGTGACAGCTTGTAAACCCTCCCCCAGTGGATGAGCTCTTACCAGCACGATCCCCGTCTGCTTCTTCACTGGACAGCGCTGCTCCTGGGTCACATGACCAGCGGGACCGCTCTGCTGGCTTTGCCTCCCGTTGCTACGGTGAAGATGTGTGCGGCTGTTTTCCGCTAGGTAGCACTCTGTGGCCAGGTTGTTATTGTGGTGGTAGATGGTGTTGAGGCCGTTGGCATGGTAACCGTTTGGGCAGCGGTTGGGCTGCCAGAGCTCCGCCTCCCCATTGTGGTGGACGTGGTTATTGGCCAGCTTGTCGTGAGCGTATAGGAACGTCTCGCGGTGAGCGCGAGCAATAGCGCTGATGGTGGAGTCCATCCCGGGGCTGGGGGGTGGGGAGCAGGAGGGGGAGGAGCTCTGATGGGCGGGAAGAGGCGGTGGGGAGGAAGAGGAAGCCGAAGCAGGCGGGGAGGGTGAGGAGGGGGCTGGAGGCAGGGCTGAGGGCTGAGGCCGGGGGGCGATGGTCACCCCCGGGCACGGCGAGGAGGAAGAGGATGAGGAAGAGGAGGACGACGACAGGCTGGCGAGCTGGAAGTCGCTCTGCAGCTGGTCGTTCACCATGTTGTTCATGGCGCTCTGCATCTCGGCCAACATCCTCTGCTTCTCGCGCTTCGGGATCCGCCCGAAACGCACCGCTGTGGACAGAAGAGGAAGAGGAGGAGTTAGGCCGGATTCAGAGTGTGCGGGCGTGCAGGTGGGCGTGCAGGTGAGGCGGGCGCTCACCGTCGCGGCTCATGCCCACAGACAGACACTTCTTGAAGCGGCACTGCTGGCAGCGGTTCCTGTTGATCCTCACGATGGTGCAGCTCTCGTTCTTCACACACTTCTTGTACTGGATGTTCTGCTGGATGCTGCGGCGGAAGAAGCCCTGCAAGACCAGACACGCCCACACCGTCACCTTCAGCATCATCATCATCATCATCATCACCACCAAGCCCCAAAACTGCCAAAATCCGCCGACTGTATATCCGGTCTTTAAGTCTGACGTCATTAGCCGCTTCAGGTCCCAAAGCCAAACGAACACTGCAGCATCACTGAGAGTTAAAAACTGTCTAAACTCTTTCATCTGTAATAAAATCATCAGCGTTGCTGCTTTACCAGGTGTAACAATGAAGTTCAACATCCATGAAAACAGAATTTATTGATCACTGACTGTTTTTAGGGGCTTGTTCAGATTAAACAGAACAAGATACAAAAGATTAAAACATGTTAAAAACACAACAGCCTTCATAAATGCAGAGTAGTTTGGACTGAAGCTTCATCACATCATCACTTAAAGACTGTGTGTGTGTGATGTGTGTGAATAAAGAAATAACGCATTTGAAAATAAACAGGAAGTAAATAACTCTGAAATATTACAAAAACAAAAAATAAGAATAACAGTTTTAGATTTTAATTAACACAAATACTATCATTGAGTCGGCAGCTCCATGGTGTGTGTGTGAGATCTCACCTTGCAGCCTTCGCAGGCGTGCACGCCGTAATGGAAACCCGAGGCGACATCGCCGCAGACCTTACAGAGCAGCACCATGCCGTTCAGCTCTGAAACACAGTCACACACAGGAAGTGACATCAGAGGTTCCGTTCAGCTCAACACACAAACATGCAAACGAACTGCGTACTTACTGGTCAGACTGGCCACAGACTTGCTGGGCGACGTCCTCAGAGAGCCGCCGTCGTCGCGGCCTCGAGGCGAGCCTCCCGCCGACGAGGAGGCCGAGGAGGACCCGTCGTCTCCGGCTGACCCTGAGCTGGAGCCGGAGCTGAGGAACGGCAGGGTGAGGGAGGAGGAGGAGGTGAAGAAGGACTGGGAGTTGGAGTTCTCACTGTACATGGAGACCGGACTGGTCCGAGTGGGAGAGCCTCCGGAGGAGCCCACGTAGGAGATCACGCCTCCTGCAGGAGAGCAAGGGGAGGTCAGAGGTTATTGACAGCGGTGAGGGGGAAGCGTTCCACCTCTACTCCTCGAACGCTCTGAGCGACTCGGTTTTACTGCTTGTACACATCACAGCCTCCTCCTACAAAATAAAAGCCTGTAAGTGCTTATTTCTGCTCTTTGTTCTGCTCGTTGTGCAGCGCAGCGTGACTTTGTACCGCCGCTCAGCAGAGGCGGGATTTAGACTCAGACCTTCTCAGGTTTCATCAAAGCACCAGTGAAAGCTGCCGTGAATGTTGGTCTGCCACCAGTCTGCCGCCGAGCGGGCTCAAAATGAAGTGATCGGCCGCCACATGTGCACAGTGTCTGAGAGCGACTGTTTGCAGACCTGTTGCCTCCCATCAGCATCCTGTAAATCACGTGAAGCTCTGAGCAACGATTTCATCAGCAGCACATGCAGACTGTGACCGCTGAACACGATCGGCGCAGCGGCAGGTTTGATCTCTGTGGGAGGCTGCAGTCCTGTTTTTACCGCCGTGGCTCCGTGTTCGATGGCGTTGGACGTTATGTCAGGACCACGCTGCAGAGACGGGCCCTCTGTTTTGTAGTGTTCCCAAAATATTTGAATTTATCGGATTAAGTATCAGCTTCTGGTGTCCCTGTATGATACAATATCACTAACTACCTGACCCTACTGAGGTTGGGACAAACACCTTTCACCTCGTGACACGCAGCGACCTTCACAGAGCATTAGTGTTGACTAATGATGTGTCTGTTAGTCAACACACGGCGAGGAGTCAGACGCACTAACAGGAGGAAACCCCTGATTCTTTGTGTGTTATGAGAGGATGATGTTTGTCTGCACATGTCAGAGCTGCACGTGACACACACACACACACACACACACACACGACCAGTGCGAGCTGTGATCACCTTCATGTTCTGCTGCTCAGACTCAGGCTGAATGTGTGCTTTGTGAGTCTGTGCTCACACACTCACACAGCAAGGCCCGCTGCCAGCTCACAAACTGGGTCACCAAGACAGGAACAAGGAGAGCAGCCGCCATCACCTTCACGCTACACGGGGAACCACAGCGAGCTCACAGACCAGCACAGACACACAGACAGAGGACTCAGCGTGGAAATGCAGACACAAACGAGTGCTGATGAAGGTCACGTGACGTGTTTATAAAGCTGCACATGGCCTCTGAGCGTCTGACCACAGAAATATCCGAGCTGTGCTCATGTCTGTGCTGAACCTGCTGCCTCCCTCCTCCTCCCCTCCTCCCCCTCACGCAGCCTCGGCGGGAGGCTCGTGTGTACTCCGTGGTCACGCCCCTGAGACACGTGCCTGCTCCACTCAGACGGCTCTGCAACGGGACTGGAGCGCCAGAGGCCCGCCCACACCCACGCCTACCCTCCCTCTGCACACACTCTCACGTTCCCGCCATTCATCTCTCTCTCTCACACACACACACACACACACACACACACACACACACACACACACACACACACAGATCTGCAGCGTTTTCTGCTGCAGTAAAATAAGATTCTTCAGCTTAAACGTGACCTCCTCCTCACTTCCTGTTATATATCTGCTGTTGCTATGGCGATGTTCATACTCAACAATCTAGAGTTTCTCGTAACGAGCTGAGTGTGAGCCAAGACTGCAGACTGCAGACCTCTATGACATCACAGAGAGTAAACTTGCTGATCCCAGAGGATGAATGAGAGCCTGCGGAGTCAGCCCAGAGTCAGATACAGAAGGATTATTATGAACTGTGAGTCATGCAAAGCTGCTCACAGTCCAAGAATAAGAAGAGAAAGCGAAGAGGAGGAGCTTGTTTTTGGACTGATTCTTCTACTCCCAGAGCACACACACACACGCACACTGACACACACACACACACACGCACACACACGCACACTGACACACACACACACACTGACACACACACGCACACACACGCCGTTGGATGTGTCAGAGAACATTTTGGGGCTGGCGTCTTGCCCCAGCCTGGAGGAGCCAGGGATTGAACCACCAACCTTCTAATTGGCAGATGAGTTGCTTCGTCTCGTGAGCGACAGCCACTCAGAAATAATTAAAGCTGAAACCGCAGAAGAATAATAACCTTCATGTGACTTCATCAGTCACATCCTCAGAGGAGCAGTAACCAGCGTGCCCTGCAGGAAGCTCCACAAAGTGCATTCTGGGTAATCTGCGAAGGCTCCTATCAGACTGTGGGATAAGAAAGCTTCATTTCACCTCCACCTGACAACAGCATCATGCTCCAGCTGGGAATCATTTTCTAATAAAGTTTCCCGTTAGCGCTGACGCTCGCGGTGGTGACGTGGCACGTCTCTGCTGCTCACGAGGTCTCAGGACAGATCACATGATCTTCAGGCCCTCGTGAAGGTTTTAAACGATCCGTGCTTGGAATAAGACGCTGTGCTTCCTTCAGGCACTGTGCTGACCTCCAGAGGAGAGGATCCAGCTGCTGACACATGTTCACCCTCTTTGACTGAGCGTAAACGCGTTTCATCAGGGTCTCTGCTCACCGTGGGAATTTCAAAGTGGCTAACGGCTAACGACTCGAGGTCGAACGCTGACGTGTCCTCAGAGTCTCTCTGACAGTGCTGCAGTGATGTTTTACTAAACGTTCTCTAAGAACCCTCTTTATCACCTTTTAAGTACGTGTTTAAGCGTCACGCCGCCATGTTTTTTAAAGTTGGTCTGAGGTTTGTGGGCTTACTGCAGGGAAACGTGTTAGCTGAACTCTGAGCTGACAGGAAGTTCACACGAGCCAAACGCTCTTTGAACGTCAGTGCGGCGAATGTCTGTTATCATTGAGCTCAGCACCAGCAGCTGAGGCTCATGGGTAGTGTAGTGTCAGTAAGTGTCCACTGTGATGAGCTTTAAACCACAAACACGGTGATCTGTGAGAGCGAGCAGAGCGGCGCTCTATCCTGGGGATACAGCAGGAATCCTGGATCAGGAATATCAGACTTCGAGCAGACATGGAGACGCTTCCATAAATCACATACATCATTCATTCACATCTCACTCATTCACACCTCCCCTCCTTGACCTCACTCTCCTCTGATTGGCTCCTTTTGTCCCAGAAATGTAAATAAATCACCTGCACAGGTACATCGTCTCACCTGTCGTGTTCGTCACTGTGTTCAGGTTTTATGTCGAGTTTTATTTGTCGGTTTACACTTTATTACATCATGTGATAAATATATCATCGTTATTTACATCAGTAAGCCTGCAGTCTGAAAAAACTCCTGAGGGATTATTTTAACACAGATTCATGTTTTTGTGTTCTTACGTCTCCCAGCAGCTCCACGTCACCGCGGTCAGCTGCAGGTGTCTGTGGCGAGGTGTGTGACGTGTCTCTGTGTACGGCTCAACATCCTTAGTGGCATTTGAATAAAACTCCTGCCTGAAACAAGCTGAGTGCAGTCTGTGCTGCTGCAGATAAAAGCCACACACAGAACCCAGCGCTCAGCTGTGTTTGTGTTGTTCTTGTCTGCGCCAGCAGGGGGAGACAAAAACACCCAAACTGCAGCTTTAACAGGTGAGGACAGGTGAGAGCCGGACTGTAACTACTATCATCGATGAACCATCAGTGTGTGCTAAAGATCCTCATCCCGGTCATCGATCAGAATCAGCCATGATCAATAATCTGATCACATACAAATACAAACTATAAAAGTGCAGAAGAAGAGCGCAAAGGCTCCTGACATCAGTGAAAATGAGAAAACGTCAAACCACGTGACTGTGCGCAAATCTTTAAATGTGATCGTGTTTGGAGCACACAGGGGGAGGAGCCGGGGGAGGAGCAGCGGAATTATACAATGAGCTCAGGCTCAGTGGCAGCCAATCAGAGCCCGCGGAGCTCCGTGAAAACATAGCGCACATGGCTCGGTTTGCCGGTCCATGTGAACCGGCAACGGGCGCTCTGCTGGCGCGAGCGAGCGAGCACGTACACGCACATTACTGCGGGTCCACCTGACACCTGTCCACCCTCCGACATGACCGCTGTCACCCTGACCCACTTACCCGAACACACGGGCGCAGTCACGTACACGGTCCCCGTGACCACCGCCGGACATGTGCCAAGCGGGACCCGCTGTTCCAGAAACCCGGCCACGGACACCTTCTCACGGGGACCGCAGTGAGGGCAATGCGGGGTCCATTACTTGGTCTGGACCGGAACCCGATGCTCCCGCCCCCCTCGCTGAGAGAACCTGTACCGCGGACACAAACACCGGAACAGAGGTTCGCGCGCCACACAGCCGCAGGTGCTCAAAGCTTCGACCTGTGGTCCGATACTAACGATACCAACAGTTTACTCATCGACCAGTAACCTGCTCGTCTCAGCCTTCACCCCGCGCTGCTGCCGAACTCCATGTAAAATTTGACAACTTTTAAAACTCGACCCCTGAAGCAGCAGCAGAGACCCTCACACTGTTAAAAGTCAAAATAAATGCGCCGCACGCGCACAGCGTCGCTCTTATCAGCTCTAATGTAAGCGCGAGGTGCAGAGTAGGGGACGTATTTACCTGGGTTGTTGTTGTTGTTGTTCGTGTCCATGGCAGCGGTGGTCACTGTGACATCCGAGAAAAAGTCACGCACGCGACCCTCGTTTAAAAGTCCCAGAAAGCTACCGCTGCGCACGCATCCCAGGCTCGGAGACGTGGGAGAAGAAACCACCACAGAAGAAGAAGCGGGGTCTTATTCTGTGAATTCAAACTACTGCTCCTGCTGCACGCGGAACCAAGCGATCCGTCCTGCTGCACGCGCGCCTCTGTCTGCCTGCCTGTGTGTTTTGAAACAAGGCGCGCGCGCAGCAGGACGCTGATGATGATGAATGTGCGGGGGCCGCCGTGCCCGCACGCGGCAGAAAACGGGACCATGTGACCGCGGGGAGAGCCTCGTGCCCCAGTGACACACTTTCCCGCCCCTTCTCTGCGCTGCAGCCGCTCGTTTAAACCTCCGAGCACGTGGAGCCGGCTGCTCCTCGCACAGGGGCATTCTGGGATTCGTAGGCGGAGATTTTTTTTGTAGTTTTTAAAACATAATTTTAATGCTTTGACCAATCATTTAACGTTATTTATTACTACTTATATTTATGATTACTTATTCTACTTATGAGCCAAAAATGGACTCCACATCCTCCGGACTAACGACATCAGAGCTCAGGTCAAAGCCTGCAGCTCTCATGGGGGGCATCGCAGCTGACAGCTGGCACATCTGGAAAGGCTCCATCACTGCTCAAAGGTATAAACAGGTGTTAGAGGAACATCTGCTCTGACACCTGCTCCGTGCTGACGTGTGTCTCTGGGAGGCCTTCGTGTTTGAGCAGGACAAAATCGCAGACTGCATCTGTCCCAGCCGCACGGCCGCTGAACCGGCCCGCCTGCAGTCCAGACCTCTGACCAGCAGACAACATCTGGAGCATCATGTAAGCAACAACAGGACGAAGCAGAGCCAGGACTGCTGAACAGCTGGAATCCTCCATCAGACCATCGCAGACTGATGTTCGAGAGGAAACAAGGAGCTGTCCAGGAGGTTTTGTGAACTGCAGCCTGGCGTTTCTTCTACAGATGTTTACTCAGCAATAAGAAAATAGCGACACTCCACTCACACCCTCACTGTTAATGCGTTCATGGTGCAGATGTAAAGTCGCAAAGCATTGTTCAGCATCCAGTTAGCGCTGCAGAAGAGGAGCAAACAGCAGGGAAGTTCAACAGCAACTTTTCTAACAGCTCAACAAACATCAGCAAACACACAAAGTGCTTATGTGACGTTTGACACTAACCATGTGTGCTGTAGTTCAGAGGGAGAGAAACACGGGGTGTGACACTCAGAGATGGAGAAAGATGCAAAGAAGAGGAAAGTAAGGGACATTTTATTTAACTTCATAAATGATGTGTTACTGAACTAAGATCAGAGCATACAGACTTTGTGTTCTTCAAACGCTGCATGAAAACAGCTGCTCAGCGGTCTGGTTGTTTAGTGCGGGCTAAGCTGGTTGGCTGTGGCTCACAGTGATGAGTCAGACTGGGGCCCAGCAGCTGTAACCTCTGGGTGATGTCTGCTGGCTCTTTACAGGTTTACAGTCACAGCTCCAGCATTTATGGTCAAGGACAAAGTAGGTAGGTCCTCTCTTTACCACACTGAATATTACCCAGCATCCTTTGCTGTTACTGGAGTCAGTGCAGGGTGACATTTGAGACAGCAGGTGGTGCAGTTGTTTCATTTAGCAGGATTTAAGTGGGACGTTGAGAAAATAAGACACACGACCACAACACGGGAAAAGACCCAGGTAAACCGACTCAACGGACCGCTGCTGTACAGGAGACACTAGTACTAGTTTGGTCTACAGCAATCAGAACGCACAACACAATGTACTGTAAAAAATAAAAAATTAAAAAATAAAAAAAAATCAGCGAAACAGTCCGCAAAAGGTGAAACGCGTTACAGTGAGGGACACTGTACAATAATTTCCAGTAGCACTGCTGATATATGAAATGGTGAGTTTTGAGGATGTCTTCAAACACGTGCATTGTACTAGAAAAAGGTGTTTGAAGGATTAAAAATGTAAAAAGTAATGACTAGTTTATATTTATCAAAAAACCTTTATGCAGAAAAAGTAGCAAAGAAACAAAAACATAACACATGGACACTTTTGCCACGAACAAGCTGAAGGGATGGTGATTTTTTTTAATAAACCCAGAGTGTTAAAAAAAAACACTTAGAACCAAATTTATCAGCAGCATGAATAGTAAAAAAAACACAATTTCGTTTTATCTGTCAAAGTCGATTTAACAAAATCGTACCAGACTGTTATACAGTTATTTAACTATTAAACACTTTTTTCCTCTTGCTGATGAATGAACTGAACTGTACAATGTGAAAAGCAACATTTAAGTCAACAAAGAGACTGCAGAGGTGCTGAAAAGAAGGGCATATTTATAAGTTTAACTATGAGGTATATTTAATACCAACATACCTTTGAAAGGCAAAGCATTTTTAATGTGTCCATTTATTTGCTGCTCAATCTTTGCCCTGACAGCAGGGCTGAGAGTGGGGCACAGAGGGCAGCGAAACAGCCAACACGTGGTGCACTCCTGCGATTCTGGCTTGGAGGCAGAACTCCAAATGTGATATGTGCATCTAAAACAGAGAGAAACAGATAAACACCATATACACCTTTAAGTTCAGGTTTTAGCAGAAATAACACGTTACAGTTAGCATGTAAGAGATTTGGGGAGAAAATTCTTTACAAAAACATAATTTACAAGACACTTAATTGTGACATACGTATCTATTGACATATAACAGACAATTGAACAAAGGCTAACTCAAATCTGGGCAATAAAAAAGCAGAACAGAATGGAATAGAGAATATTAGTATTTATAAATGTATAAATCTCTTTGTGACAAACTTTACAATGTTGATGCAGGTGGAATGAGAGACATGAATAAAGCACAATATGCAGTAAATGGAACGATGTGCATTGATGTCAGATAGTGAAAAGCAGTGAAGTGAATTTGTTCAATAACAAGCAAAAATCAAATACATTTGAAACTGACCACTAAATGCTAGTCAGAGGTGTTAAAAGTGCACACATTCCTTACTTAAGTTTAGATACCTCGGGGGTCTGACTGTTGCTGTAACGCCAACAAAGTGCCAACATCAGTGTAAGCAAAGTAGATGATTCCTAGAATTATATAATTATTAACAGCAAATTTATACATGGAAGACTCTGTACCAACCTTCACGATCGATTTGCAAGGTTAATGATCCATGCAGGAACGAGACAAAAAAAAAAAAATCCATGCGGGAACGTATTTCCGCCTACTGTGGAGGTCATGTGTTTCGGGTTACTGTGGAGGTCCCAATATGGCACTCCCCAGTGGCTGCAGCCAGACGCTCACTACCCGATCCGTACCAGAAACCCGATCAGTACCCCACATGCGCGAAAGTTGTCTACTTCCGGTCGAAGCATTTTATGATAGTTACAGGTCAGAGTATCTGTTAAGATGTTAAGAATAACAAGTATCACTTAAAATGTTTCCGATAATGAAACATTTAATATAATGTAGACAAAAACAAAAAAATAAAAAGATAGTGACAGATCAGGACTCCCGATCCTTACTGCGCATGTGCAGGGGTTTTCTTCTTCTTCTGTTAGTTTAATGGCAGTTTACTCCCCAGTGTACGAGGATACTGCCACCTGCTGACTGAGCGAATGAACCGTATAGGGCTTTGGAGTTGACGTCACGCCGCAATGCATTGTGGGAGCGCGGCGCCATTTTCGGGGTCTACGAATCAAAACAAACACACTGTGTTGGAACGACGACGACAAGAAACATGCTTAAAAGCAGCTCAAAAGAAAACGGACGGTATAGAGACTGAATTAGCGTCATTACAAACGTGTGTTAAAGTTGATTTAGTGATAGTCGAGTGTGTTTATGCTTGTCTGTGTGGAGAGGATTGTTGGAAAAGTGATGATAATGTCCGCTATCACTGTCAGTTGCCAGGCGGGCGGCCGGGCGGAAGTGCACGCAGACGGCGCCGAGATCGTAAACAAAGGCGAGGTAGGCGCGGAGGGCTACGGGCTAAGCTAAAGCTAACACCACACCGGCTGCCTCTACCCAGTATTTTTCTCGCCAATGTCCGTTCTCTGGCAAACAAAATGGATGAGATACGGCTCTCCATCACTAACAACAGACGGATTATGGACTCAAATGTCATGTTTTTCACCGAAACATGGCTGAACAACAGCTGCCCGGACAATGCTATCGAATTAGCAGGACGCCACACACACCGAGCCGACAGGCTAGCAGATGACTCCGGCAAGACCAGAGGTGGAGGTTTGTGCATTTATATTAACAATGCTTGGTGCATGAACTCCACTACTACTGAGAGTCACTGCTCACCTAATGCGGAGTTTTTAATGGTCAAATGCAGACCTTATTATCTCCCCAGAGAACTCACCTCTATCATACTCACTGCCGTGTATATACCCCCCGACGCTAATGCTAGGTTGGCCATGAAAGAACTTTCTGCAGCCATTAACAAACACCAGAATAAACACCCCGAGGCTGCTTTTATTGTTGCTGGCGACTTCAACCACACCAACTTAAAGACAGTCCTCCCCAGATTCCACCAACACGTCTCCTGCCACACCAGAGGAGACAAGACTTTAGACCATGTGTATTCCAACCTGGCTGGAGCCTACAAAGCCACCCCCCTCTCCCACATTGGACAATCGGACCATCTCTCCCTGTTCCTCACACCTAGGTATTCACCACTCATCCAACGTGTGAAACCTGCTGTGAGGACAATTAAAGTGTGGCCAGAGGGGACAGACGCAGTGCTCCAGGACAGATTTAAAAACACAGACTGGAATATGTTCACCCACACAGACCTGGACCAGTACGCCTCATCTGTACTGGATTACATCTCCGAAACCACAGACAGTGTCACCACCCAGAAACGGATCACCATGTACCCCAACCAGAAGCCTTGGATGAACCGGGATGTTCGTCTCCTCCTGAAGGCCCGCAACACTGCCTTTAGGTCAGGAGATGCACACGCCTACAGTACAGCCAGGGCTAATCTAAAGAAGGGCATCAAAAAAGCCAAACACCATTACAAAAAGAAGGTAGAAGAACACTTCTCCAACTCCAACCCCCGACGCATGTGGCAAGGACTCCAGACCATTACAGACTACAGGACCACCAAACCCTCCCCCGCATCCTCTGATGTCTCCTTCCTCAACGAGCTCAACAACTTTTATGCTCGTTTTGAGCGAGGGAACCCCACAACCACAACCAAAGCAGACATGACGCCAGACCACCAACCTCTGACTCTCTCCCCCACCGATGTAGGAGCGGTGCTGAGCAGGATCAATGTCCACAAGGCTGCAGGCCCTGATGGCATCCCCGGGCGTGTTCTCAGAGCGTGTTCTGGGGAGCTTGCAGGAGTGCTCACAGACATATTCAATCTGTCCTTGGCCCACGCTGTGGTACCGGCCTGCTTCAAATCCACCTCCATCGTCCCGATACCCAAAAACTCCAACCCATCTTGCCTCAATGATTACCGCCCAGTAGCACTCACCCCCATCATCACTAAGTGCTTAGAGCAGCTAGTCCTAGCACACTTCAAATCCTGTCTCCCCCCCACCCTGGACCCCCCCCAATTCGCATACCGCCAGAACAGGAGCACAGAGGATGCAGTCTCCATCGCACTGCACTCTGTCCTCTCACACCTGGACAACAACAACACCTACGCCAGAATGCTGTTTATAGACTTCAGTTCAGCATTCAATACAATACACCCCTCACAACTCATCAGGAAACTGACAGACCTGGGCATCAGTTCCCTCATCTGCAAATGGTTACTGGACTTCCTGACCAACCGCCCCCAACATGTCCGGCTGGATAACCGCTGTTCATCTACAATCACGATGAACACCGGTGTACCACAAGGCTGTGTGATGAGCCCTTTCCTCTACTCCCTCTTCACCCACGACTGCAGACCTGCTGATGGTTCCAACACCATCATTAAGTTTGCAGATGACACCACGGTGATCATCAGTGACAACGATGAGGCCGCCTACAGGGAGGAGGTGGATCGTCTGGCTGAGTGGTGCGACACAAACAACCTGCTGCTTAACACCGAGAAGACCAAGGAGCTCATCGTGGACTACAGGAGGAATGCTGACCCACATCCACCCATCCACATTAAGGGGACGGCTGTGGAGCGTGTGAGCAGCTTCAAGTTCCTGGGAGTCCACATCTCCGAGGATCTCACCTGGACGACCAACTGCTCCAAGCTGGTCAAGAAGGCTCACCAGCGCCTCTTCTTCTTGAGGACTCTGAGGAAGAACCACCTGTCCTCAGACATCCTGGTGAACTTCTATCGCTGCACCATCGAGAGCATCCTGACCAACTGTATAACAGTCTGGTACGGGAACTGCTCTGCCTCGGACCGGAAGGCGTTGCAGAGGGTCGTGAAAACTGCCCAGCGCATCGCCGGAGCACCACTTCCTGCCATAAAAGACATCTACAGGAAGCGCTGTCTGAAAAGGGCTGGGAAAATCATCAAAGACCCCAGTCACCCATCACATGGACTCTTCACCCTCCTGCCCTCTGGGAGGCGCCACAGGAGCCTCCGGACTAAGACCACCAGGTACCGGAACAGCTTCTTCCCCACAGCTGTCAGACTCCTGAACTCTGCCTCCTGACATCTGACCCACGTTAACACATGGACTGAACATACACACACCCACAACCACCTACACACACACACACACACACACAATGGACAACTGTACCCTCAAACACACAATAATAACATGGACTGAACCACCACTCACAACCACTAGCACTTTATATAGCCTCTGTAGAAACTATCTACACCCTCACTTATCTTAACTGCACTACTGTATAGCTCTGTGTAAATAATCATTCTGTACATTCGATAATCTTTAATCCTACAACTGTTTACAACTTGCATAGTTCCCATTTCTGTATAGCTGTATATCTCAAATTCTGTAAAGTTATTTATTTCATATTCTGTATAGTTTTTCATATTTATATCCTGTTCATAGCCTGTACATAGCTTGTACTCACTACAGCCTGTACATACTTATAGTTATAGAATATTCACAACATACTTCATACCGTGTACATTATAACATACCATAATAGACCCATTTCTGTAATATACTCACATATCTATATTATTGCTAATATATATTGTAATATATCTATATCACTAAAGCACTTCTGGATGGATGCAAACTGCATTTCGTTGCCCTGTACCTGTGCATGTGCAATGGCAATAAAGTTGAATTCTATTCTATTCTATTCTAAACACTTAATCTGGCTGCTGAATCTTCACGTGACATATTATAAAGTCTGTATTATTAACTCTGTCATTAGGCACCATTCTTCTTATTTTATAGCGCCGTTGTTCAATCGGGGAACGCTCTCTGTTGAGGAGAAAAGCAAAAATTTGTTGCGGATACGGATTATCCATTGTTTAAATGTCCCGGTAGTCGAAAAGGAGGCAGAGCTGCTGAGAAATGCTAGGAGTTAACTGGGCGCTAACCGTATCATTCAAATATATTGAATGTTGCAATGTTGGCAAAGAGAGGAAGTGACGTAAGATTTGCGCATGCGGGGTACCGATCGGGTTTCCGGTACGGATCGGGTAGTGACAGCTCTTGTACAAAATGGGGGGGGCGTGCCAAGATGGCGGAGTGAGTAGACGCTCTCTACCGAGTTCTGCACAGAAAGTTCGTGAACAACGGTAAAACCTCAACTTTATGCTGCTAACACTAACAATTCACTAAATAAGAGAAGATACAGCAATCATAGGGCAAGAAGCAGCAGAATGCCGAATCAGAAAGGAGCGAAAAGGGGACTGGAAAGTTCCAAGTCTAAGATAGCGCCTGAGAATGCTAACGAGGAGAGTGCTACGTCCAGCAACGTGCTAATGGATAGCTTCCATGACTACGCAGCTACTACGGTGGCACTCACGTTAGCCGAAGAAGGAATGGATGAGTTCCCACCTCTCCCTGTTACACCTCTCAAATCGCCAGCTCCGAAGAAGGTGATGTACGAACGCAGCAACTCTGACCCAGTTGATGTAAATGAGATAATTTCTCGTCTGTCTGCACTAATAAACACCAGGTCTGATAACATTGAGAGCATGGTGAGAGAGAACTCGAACATGGTGAAAGAGAATACGCTCCAGATTGAGGGTCTCAAAAAGACGATTGATTTTGTGTGCGCGGAAATGAAAGATATGAAGGGGAAAGTTTGCGACTTGGAAAAAAAAAGTAACTAAAGAGGAAGGTCGAGTGGACAACTGCCAACAGAGAATATCTGAGTTGGAAAGATATTCCAGGAGGTGGAATCTCAGACTACATGGAGTCAAGGAGGATGAGAAAGAAGACGTAAGGGGAAAGGTGACTGTGATATGCCAGTCTGTTCTGCCAGAACAAAATCATAGGCTGCCTGACGTCATCGACACCGTACACCGACTCGGAGCCAAGCGACAAGGTAGCACCAGACCTAGAGGCATCATCGTGCAATTCACCTCCCGAATCTACAGAGATGCTGTATGGAAAGCAGCCAAAACATCCTCCTACCTGCAGGACAATCATTTGAGGTTCGCTGAAGATCTGTCCAGGGAGGACAGAGGACGTCGTGACAAACTGTGGCCGATGATAGACAAAGCCCGTAAGGAGGGTAAGCCGGCTTATTTCGTGGGAGGCCGAGGATTCATCAGTGGATCAGAAGTTTTCCCTCCTTCATAGAGACGCTTATTCAGTCTCCGAAATGACATTTCTGTGAGCTTGTTTACATGGTGAACTTGATATTTTCACCCTCAGGTTAAAATTTTATTTTGTGTTGAAGAGTGTGTTTATCTATAAAAAGCTATATTTAAACCATAGTAGATCGTTAAATACTGTATTTTTATAAGCTTAGTCACTCAGGGTTTTTACTGTTCTACTACCTAAATTGTGCAGCACCCGAGGACTTCTACAGCTATTCTTAGCTGTAGAAGTTTAGAACTTACTTTTTCTCTTTCTTTTTTCTAATAACTTTGTCTTTTTCATTTGTTTCTCTTAATACCAGGGGTTTAAGACAAACATGTAAACGCAAAGCTTTGTTTTTATTTGCCAAACAATTTAAAACAGATTTTTGCTTTTTCCAAGAGAGTCATTCCACACCTGCTGATACAAATTTTTGGGAATCACAATGGGGTAATGAAGTCTGATTGTCCCATGGCTCTGAGCGTTCTGCTGGAGTTGCCACGCTTAAAAATTCTTTTTCTGGGGATGTATTACACTCTGACTGTGACACCTTAGGACACTACCTCTGCTCACTAATCAGACACAATACCAGTACTTTCATTGCAGTAAATATATATGGTTACAATAATAAAACTGAAAATGATAAATTACTTGACTCCTTAGAAGAAAAAATAAATTTTTGGCTCTCCAAATACCCAAATTCAGTCCTCTTAATTGGTGGAGACTTTAACATTGCTTTAGATAATATGGTTGATAGGTGGCCTCCAGGGCAGCAGTCTTCATACAGTGCAAACTTAAAAAATTTCATGGGAAAATTTAATCTTGTGGATATTTGGAGAGAAAAATTTCCAGATGATAGACTCTTTACTTGGAGCAATAAGACAGGATCCAGGCAATCACGTATTGACTTTTGGCTTGTTTCTGACTGTACTGATAAAGATAATATTACCGTTAATATACTTGCCACCCCCCTCACTGATCATAGAGCAATTCACATTAACGTCCAAATGTTTACACTGGATAATATACCTCATAAATTCTCTTATTGGAAGTTAAATAATTCTTTACTAAAAGATAAAATGGTTAACATGCAGATTAATAAATTAATTGTTTATTATTGGAATAAAGCTAACAGAGAGAAGTCCTTTTGTACCAATTGGGAACTTTTTAAATTTGAAGCATGCAAATTCTTGAGAAGATACGGGAGTCAAATTACTAAATTAAGGAAAGCTGAAGAACAGGAAGTGAAAAGCAAAATTGCCTCTTATTACCAGAAGTCCCCAGAAGAAATCTCAGAGGAAGATAAATTAAGTTTACTAGAACTTCAAAATAAATTGGACTGTTTATATCGATGCAAGGCTGAGGGTGCTTTTGTAAGATCCAGGGAGAGATGGCTGGAGAACAAAATTCTGCTTACTTTTTCAGGCTTGAAAAATACAGATCAAAAACAAACTCTATTCATCAACTAAATATTAATGGCATTGTCTTTGACAATCCTACAGAAATTTCACATTTCTGTGCCGAATTCTATACCAAACTGTACAACTCAAAATATAATGAGGCTGTCTCAACAGGATTTCTCAATAATATTAAAAACCTAAAAACTATTGTTGTGGAAGATAGAAGTTATTGTGACAGCCCTCTGACTGTGGAGGAAGTTTGTAATTCCATTTCTGCACTTAAGGCCAATAAATCTCCCGGCACAGATGGTTTGACTGCAGAGTTTTATAAATCATTTTCTAATCTCCTGGCTCCGTTTTTACTGCAGGTTTTTACAGAAAGTATAGAGAATAACATCGTCCCTCCTTCTCTTACTCAAGGTCTCATAACACTTATTCCAAAACCAAACAAAGACTTACTTTTTATTGATAATTGGAGACCCATCTCCCTGCTCAATAATGACTATAAGGTTATGGCTTTAATACTTGCTAACAGAATTAAAGAGGTCTTGGAAACAATTATTGATGAGACACAATCAGGCTTTATGAGAAATAGACACATTTCTAAGAACATGAGACTGGTTTTGGATTTACTTGATTACTCTGATCTGATACCTGACAATAGCTTCATTCTCTTCCTGGATTTTTATAAGGCTTTTGATACAATTGAACATCAATTTATTTTCCACTCTTTGGAAAAATTTGGCTTTGGCAAGTTTTTCTGTAAAGCTGTCAAAACCTTATACACAAATGGCAATAGTTCTATTAAAATGATTAACGGCTCCACCCCGAGATTTGACCTGAAACGTGGTATTCGCCAAAGATGTCCTATTTCACCATATTTATTCTTACTTTGTACACAAATTCTTGCAACTAATATTTCAAACAGTGTTGTACAAGGAATCACCATAGCTGATAAGGAGCTCGTCATCAGCCAGTTAGCCGATGACACCACACTCTTCTTGAAGAATGCAAACCAAATCCCTCCAGCCCTTACTGTGATTAGTGATTTCTCTGAGGCCTCTGGTTTATGCCTAAATCTAAAAAAATGTGAGTTACTAGCAATTAAAGACTGGCCTGCAAATGCTATCTGTAATGTTTCTGTTAAACAAGAAGTCACATACTTGGGACTGTTAATATCCAAAGACCAAAAATCAAGATGCTCTTCAAACTTCACTCCAATTATACAGAAAACCCTAAAAAAGTTCAACCAGTGGCTACAAAGGGACTTGTCTTTGAAAGGTAGAGTGTTAATTACTAAAGCTGAAGGGATATTGTTAGGCTTAATGTATGTGTTGTAGGTTGCCATTTAAAAAGCTACACAATGACATTTAGAAAGCTAGAATGCTTCTGTTTGCTATCTAGGTAACCTACGCATATGACTACGTGCACGACATTGATAAGGGGAACAAGCAGCCTTGAGAAGAACAGATTCTACCGACAACAATCTGGGAGAGCTGCACTCCCATCATATAACCACACACAATGTACAATCATGCTTGCACAGCACAATCACGTTTGCACAGCATAATCACGCTTTGTAACCAGTTATAGTAATTTCTCATAGGTAATACAGCAACAAGCTTTATGAATATTCATGTGTGTAACCAATAAAAACAACCTGCAGGGGGAAAGCAAGTTGAAGTGGGTTGGAGACAACTGCTTCCCTCTCGCGAGTGAAAACTTGAGCTCTGTGTGACCTCGTTCCTGAGTGAGTTTCTGTTTATCCAGCAGTATCAGGGGTAAAACTCTGACATTAATTGGTCCTTTCGAGTCGGATTCGGGATCTTGGTTTGTCGGGGAGGAGAATGACAGGCCGAAGCCTGACATCAGCCAGGACTTCCGGAGTACCTGTCGAGAGACGCAAGATTCGTTGCTGGGCCGGCTGCATAGCGTCTGCCTTCCCCTCGACGGCCACAGATCCACGAATCCAAGGCAGGACTCAATGGGTACGACTTCAGTACAAAGGGGACGGCCCTGTAAACCGTGTTCCGTATACGAAGAGTAGTTGGGTACTACTGAGTCTTCTGGGGAAGGACCGTGTAGCCCGGTGTTAGAGACACCGTCTGGCTGTCGTCAAGGACGACTAGAAGTCTTCAAGGAAAGCCACGATCGAGGATTGTGTGGAACGGTGCGTGGGGCACTGTGTGGCTGTGTAGCCCGGTGTTAGGGACGCCGTGTGGCTGACAACGACGAAAAGTGAAATAGAAGTGCACTGCTGTGTGTGTGTGTGTGTGTGTGTGTGTGTGTGTGTGTGTGTGTGTGTGTGTGAGTGCGGAGCAGACAAAAATTGTTGGTGAAAAATTAGAGATCAAAGTAGAGATCATAGAAATGGGATTGTATTATCAGCCGACTAAATCTTAAAAAGGGTTGGAAACAGACCCGACTGAATTGAATAAACATAAGTGCAAGAGGAATAAAGTAAAATAAACAAAGCTTACATTGAACTAGAGCTTAACTGTAATGTATCTAAACCGATAATAGCAAGAATACCAACTTTAAACTGCTATTAACAATGAAACATAGTTGGGATGAAGACCATGCCCTGAATGAATAGAATGAAAGAAAGTACATAATTCACACAAACACATATGAAATGAAATAGAGAGATGCATAAGGTATATTAAGGTTGTGTCATCGTTCAGCCAAGGAAAGTGTGGGAAAAGGAAAATGTCTCCAGCTTGGGAAAGGGTGAAACTGCAGATCACCTGCAGCCCTTGGTGGATACAAAATAAAATATAAATGAAATATTGTAATATACTATTGCTGTTATATAAAAGATAATAGCATTAATAATGACATAATATTAATATGAAGAGGAACCTCAGTCAGTTATGATGTGAGGTGGATAATTGTTAAAAGTAGTCTGCATCAAGCTTAAGGTTGCTCAAACTCAGTACAACGACATATGAGATGAAGAAAATAAAGAAAATATCTAAACTAATTAAGTGCATAGAGGTAATTGACCTGCTTGAAAACCTGCCATCTTAGATGAGACATTGCTGAGATATAGAGCAAACCTATACTAACAGCTAATAAGCTAAACCCTGTATACAACAGCTAAAGCTACAAGATTGAGAAGGTGAATTAAATATGTGGACACTGCTAAGCTAATGAGCAAGTTGCACATTTTCAGAGCAGGAGCTGCATGAGAACACAGAGGAAGGGAAACAGAGCTATTAAAGCTCAAACATGCAGCCGTCTGTGCGCTCAGTTTTTCCCCTCACACTTCTGATTTGTCTTTGGCTGCAGCCTTTTTGCATCCTGACTCGTGTGTAAAGAGTTCATGCCGTCAGCAACTTGTTTTTGTTTTGTTTGTTTTGTTGGGTTGAAAAATAAATAAATTTGTGATCATACTTGTGGATCACAGTGACACATAATGATTAGGCATACGACTTACTAACACAGATGTGTGCTGAGTTTTTTGTTTTTTGAAATGTTGCTTGAGTGAGGAGTACTGTTACTTCTGAAGTGGCTCTCATCATGCGACCTTGATGATGATAACCATGATCAAGCAGTGATCAGACAGTACATTTAGTTGTTAATATAGTAAATTGTGAGATGCTTTCTGCTTGATTGGTGCAGCACAAGTAATTTACTGTATGAAGGAAATTCTCTTTTGTGATAATATTTTGAACGTGCATTTCTGTTGTCCTGTCAACTTAGCGCGTTATGAGCTGATATGCAAATTAGTTGATTGTTACTAGATTTGGAAAGATGACTGGATTATAAAATAAGTGAATAAGATGTAACGAGGGTTGAAATTAGTTTCTTTTTTCGAGTGTGTGGAGGAAGGTTTTATCATGGCACACATCTGTTTACATGGGAGGAAACTCCTGGGGTCCGTTCTTCGTACCTCGCTTACTACATCCAAGATCAAATCATCGCGCCAACTTTGAGCTCGCTATTCCGGTTCCCCGAACACACCTGTTGTTGACGATTAGTACAGCTGGATCAAGTAATGTGAGATCACTGGGTGGCTTAACAGGGGCTACGCATCGATAGTAGAAACATTGATCGGCAACCCTTTGATTGGTCGGCGAAAATGTCGAAGGAGCGCGCTCGGTATTTTTCGGCAGCAGAGCAAGAACTCTTGATTGAGGGATTTCAGGAGTTTCAGAGTTTAATTAAAACGCAAGGGAACACTGCAAAGGCTGCAAAAGCAAGGAGAGAGGGCTGGCAGAAAGTTGCTGACAAATCAAACTCGTAAGTAATTTAATAATAATAATAATAATGGAGTGGATTGATATAGCGCTTTTCAAGGCACCCAAAGCGCTTTACAATGCCACTATTCATTCACTCTCACTCTCACACACTGGTGGAGGCAGCTACAGTTGTAGCCACAGCTGCCCTGGGGCAGACTGACAGAAGCCAGGCTGCCATATCGCGCCATCGGCCCCTCTGGCCAACACCAGTAGGCGGTAGGGTAAATTCATTATATTACACTATATTATATTATATTATGTTATATTATATTATATTACATTATATTATATTATGTTATATTATATCCCCTTTCACATTAGAGCCACAACAGGACCCACTAGAACATGGGAACAAGTAAAAGTGAAATATAAGAATATTCTACAGAATGGTAATATTTATCACTTATATTGCTTTTCGTCTCTTGGAAAGAGACCCTGAAATAATCTGTTTGTTTGTTCATAACAGCAACCAAGAAAAGGGCAGAGCAACAAAAGACAGGTGGTGGTCCTGCACCCCCTCTTCAACAAGTTGGTTAAGTAAATAATACCCTCACGGGAATATCGATATCTCTCAATGAGCACACTGTCGCGCTGAGCTACAGGATCCTGTCTGTCCCGCAATATACGCTGGATTCTGAAAACTCTCCTTATCAATCTTGCACCTTCCGCAATGGGCTGCTCGCGTATACGGACAGGACATGGCTGCGACTGACCTCCCAAATCCACCTTCGCTTTTATAGCCGTGGTCTCTCATCTTGATTACATGAAGTAATTTACTATTATTACTCTAAAATATAAATTACATCTGAAATAATCACATACATGTAATAGAATGTTAATAGTACATTTCCCTTTTTTAGGAAATGACCTGTATGTATCTGTGTGACATCAATAAAAGGATCAGGTGCTGCATTATCTTTAGTTACATTGGTGTTATTTATTTATGGTGAAACAGTGGTGGAATATCGCTGTTGCTTTCGTATAAATGAAGCGGACATACCTGCGTGGCCGCGATCTAATCCTGTTTACATAAAGTAAACCTGCTCCCGAGCAGGTTTACGCTTACGGCTCTGTTGCTATGGCAGCAAGTCCCGGATGAGCTTCGGAGAACCGAACGATCCAAGATCACGCGAAATCGTCAACAATCAAATCCAGCTAACTTACTTAGCGAGGTACAAAGAACGGGCCCCTTATGTGATACAACATTAGGGTTATGTTGCGTGGCGTGAGGTGTGTGGCTGATGGACGAATGTTTTGGGATTAATCTAGCTGATGATTTTTCTTTTGTTGCAAAGTTGAACCTGCCAATTAGGTTTGGTATGATTTACCCTCCTGAGATAAGGAGCATGTGTCATGACTTAACTAGGCCTTTTTATTCCTTTTTTGGTTACTTTCACAGTGCACTGGAAGTTTTGTTTGATAATCTCTGTCGTTTGAGCAGATATGCACGATTAGAACGGAAAGCGCTGTACGACACATTGTCGGGAAAATGGTTGCAAGTGAGCTTTTCTACATTAAAATGGGTTCTGGAGAAGGCCACTTATTTGGGACGCCATCAGAGAAGGAGTCCCGGTCTAAAAGGATTCAGCGAGGTAATCCGACCTAAATTCTTCTTTTTCTTTTTGAAATGGCGTCATATTGCTGACAGTGAGAAACTTAATGCGACGACAGATTCTACTGCCAGCAATGAATAAACAAAAAAAATAAAATAAAAAATGGGGACCTGACTGGACTGACAGGAGTTGACTGAGCTGCCTGACTTAACACCAGTGGCGGCTGGCCCATAGGGGGCGCTCGGGCTCCGCCCCCCCAAATGTGGAGGAGTAAAAATATATATTTTTAAAAAATTCATCAATGATAGTTTTACTATGTGTGTGCCCATATACAGCCAGGCGTATTTTAACATTTTCACCAGCTGACTCATTAAAGTTCAACCAACAAACGGTGTTTTTCTTCTTCTGGGGCGCTCGTCAAAGCGCCCTTGATATGCAGCGAAATAGCCTATCATTAAATGGTTGCCAGGGGAAAATAATAAATATTTGACCTATCAGCGTCGCTGAATTAAATGGTTTGGGGGCGCTTAAAATTGCGCCCCTGCAGAAAACGCGCGAAGATTTGCTGTTCTAGAATTTTACCTCAGTCAGTAGCCTAAGTGAGCTATAAGGTCAGAGAGAGACGATGGCAGCGGTATTGTTAACGGTTGAGGCACAGCCTCCCCCAAATTCGGTTAGATCGCTTCTAACCTACCCTTTTGCCAGAAGGACAATGGCAGAAAAACTGCAAGTTAAAGAGTTGGGACCTGACAAGCCCGAAATTCAACTAACCCAGGCAACGAAGGAGAAGTCAAAAGCATACAACAGGACTTTTTGTCGGAGTTGGTTCCAGCGCAAGTCGTGGCTGACAGGCTGTGGAACAGCTAATGCACTTTTTTGTTTCCCGTGCATACTGTTCAAAAGTGACAAGTGTGATTTGACGTGGACACAATCTGGACAAACCGACTTAAAGCACCTCTCCGAACGAATCAAGAAACAGGTATCACTGTATGAGTTAATCACCTAGCAACAAATTAAAATTGTGTTGTTTGATGTACTCATTAAATGGGTCATTTTAGTCGATATCATAAAAATTGCCCCCCCTGAGATTTTTTTCAGGAGCCGCCACTGCTTAACACCAACATGCAAGAGTCCACTTCCACCCCGATATGACAAAGGGGTGGATATATGAATGTGTGTTTCTCTGTTTTTGCAGGAGCAGGAGGATGACAGAGTCCAGAGGGGGAGACCAGAGGGTCACATGAGAATGTGGGCCCTACAGATCTAATCTTTAACTGCAATTTATGTGTGAAGGAAACCGTGTTTACAGGCTATGTGTTGGTGATGCAATTAAACCATGCTGTTGGGAAAATGTTGAATATTACTGTGAAACACATGCTGTGTTAAAATCGGTATCACTCCTTTCACAGAAAAGGAGGGTTGACCACATGATTTACAGCAGCACCTCTGGAACCTGTTGATCCAGGCCTGACCTCCACGACACTCCAAGGCTAATGTGTTGTTTCTCCCTAAGAGTGCTTATGAAGGATTCAGCACAGACAGCTAAGTGACGTTAGAGCAGACGCGCAGTGATTTGAGGACATTTTTAATGTTGAGCTTATTATTTGACTACTATTGAGCTCATAGTGATGAAATGAGTAAGTGACATTATTTAAGGAAAGTCACTGATTACAGTATTTTGAAATAAACACATGGGATGATCCATGATTTGGGGCAAATTATAGCAATAGTAGTGGGTTGAATGACTTGAAAAAAAGAAAAAGAAACTGCATTTAACACTTGTCTTTGTAGTGCTGAATACTTTATGATCTACTGTTGTTTGCAATGGAGAAGTTTGATTTAGCTTACAGATTTGTCTTCTAGGATACAGGCTCCAAGCGGAACAACTTTAACGTGAAAATCACTGACTAATATTTTTCTTATAACAGGGTTACAGGCTTGGAGTAGAGCTGCTCCGAGGGACAAGCCCCTCGGGAAGCCCCGGGAATCTTTAAGAGAGAATGTGCAACAGCACGCGGTCAAGTTCTATACTCTTGCTAATGACCTACTAATTGTATTCAGGTGTGTTGCACCAGGGACAAAGTTGCATGACACTGGCCCTCGAGGACTGGAGTTTGAGACCCCTGTCATACGGAATATGACAGGTGTGGCTGAACTGCATGAAGACTGAAGTTTCTCTTCTCTTCTGGGAGGTCAGGAATGTGGCCTTGTCCTGTGAGCCACTGTAAGGATGTACTTTGAGTAGAACTGGACTGTCACCGGCCTCAGGCTCTTCACCTTTTCAAAGACAAAGCAGTCATTTAGATAAAATATTAGATATTGTTTACCTGTAAATGCACAAAGAGAATTTAGAAATGTAATTATTGTCAAGAGTGAACAAGCACTGATAGTGTAATCTACAGCTGTGGCCAAAGGTTTAGAGAATGAGAAGTGTTGTTTGCTTATTTACAAAGTTTGCTGTTTCAGTGACAGTTGTATATCATATTATATCACTTCAAACAGAGGTGACCCAGTAATGCTGCACTAATGAATTAGACTAACTATTCACTTTAGCTAAAGTTATTAAGTTAGCTAAAGAGTTGGGATGCTGTGCAAGACATAAATAAAGCTAAAATACAAAGGTTTGGACACCGTTTTGCATGTTTCCCTACTGTAGGGGTCTCTGCAAGCATACAGAGCGGGTACTCTGAGAGGGTCCAAGATGACAACTTTGGAATTCTACTAGAAACAGTCGATCATATTTGTTTGTCAAAGCTGAATTCAGGGCAAACTACGCTAAATTAGCGTTTTTAGCTAACAGCTACAATAAGCATAGAAGTTATGCAGATCTCGACTTAAGACTAGAGGTGATCGATCGTTTGTTCTTGTCGCACCTGTGCTGTGGAACAATCTCCCGATTGGCATCCGGGCATCTGATTCTATTCATTCTTTTAAATCACAGCTTAAAACATATCTTTTTAAACTTGCCTTTTCCACCTTTTAACTGCTGGTTTGTTTGTTTGTTTGTTTGGTTGCTGTGACCTATTGACCTCTTGTATTAATTCCCTCCTATCTTTCTATTGGTGTCTTTTATTATGGTGGTACAGCTTTTATCTTGCTTTTACCCATGTGCTGTAGTCATTCTTATTGGTAGCTTTTATCTATGAACATAACTCATTACTTTTATTTTATCCGTTATCAATGTTTGAACCTTTTATTTTTTTATGTAAAGCACTTTGGTATGCCCAAGGCTTTTAAATGTGCTCTATAAATAAAGATTGTTGTTGTTGTTACTGTACGGCTATCATTTGTTAACATGACGCTTGTTCTTATACATGTAATACATTTATTACCAACCTGAGAGTTTATCCGCTGCTCATTCGACATGACGAATGACTTCTGAAGTCTTAATTCAGCTCAAGATGCTGTAGATTCCCGCCAGTAACACTTTCGGTCCGCTAGTAAAACGTAGTTCTATTAATCTGCGCTCGATTACTCTTGAACCGGAACCGGATGTAAGTCCCAAAAAACTGAATTTTGGAACTGAAATTGAATTTAAAACTGAAACTGAATGGTGAGAAGTGAATCTGAAATTATGCGAGAGCTAAATTTTTAAAGGATAAAATACAGTTTCAAAGCAAATCAATTGATTTTTAAAATTCAATTTCAATTTAGTGATGATCATTTTCAAACCAATAAATTGAATTTCAAATTAGGATAATTCATATTCAGTTTTTAAAAGCATTTATTCAAGTTATAATTCAGATTCAATCCAAGCAATTCAAATTCGAATTTAACTTATTCAAATTCAGTTTCTGATGGCACAGATTTCTGCCCATAACAATCATTTGACCCTCTATTAGCAAGCACTTGGCAACAGCGGGAAGGGGGAAAAAAACCCTTTAATAGTAGAACTGGAGTCCTTGATGATCCTCCCCGCTTTCCTCAGGCAGCGCTTCCTGTAGATGTCTTGGAGGGAGGGAAGCTCACCTCCAATTATCCGTTCAGAGCACCGCACTACTCGCTGGAGAGCTTTGCAGTTGTAGGCGGTGCTGTTGCCATACCAGGTGGTGATGCATCCAGTGAGGATGCTCTCAATGGCACAGTGATAGAAGGTCCTGAGGATGCGGGGGTTCATGCCGAATCTTTTCAGTCTCCTGAGAAAGAAGAGGCGCTGCTGCGCCTTCTTCACTTTTTTGTTTGTGTGTACTGACCACGTAAGATCCTCAGCCAGATGTACTCCAAGGAACCGGAAGCTGCTCACTCTCTCCACAGCAGCGCCGTTGATGGTGATGGGGGTGTGTACTTCTCTGCACCTCCGGAAGTCCACTATCAACTCCTTTGTCTTTGCGACGTTGAGGGTGAGATGGTTGTCTTGACACCAGTGGGTCAGGGCACTGACCTCCTCCCTGTAGGCCTCCTCCCTTTTCTCTTAAGTTCTTGGTGTACATCTGGCTGAGGATCTTACGTGGTCAGTACACACAAACAAAAAAGTGAAGAAGGCGCAGCAGCGCCTCTTATTTCTCAGGAGACTGAAAAGATTTGGTGTCACGGCGAGTGAGAAGAGCCGTGTGGAAGAAATGAAGGAGGATCCAAGCGCAGGCAGTCGTGAGGGTGTGAAGGTGGTTTATTGAATAAATGGCAAAGGAAGACAAACTAAACTATACTGGAAAACAACTGAACTACAGCGCAGAAACCAGAACACGAACGATGGGCGAGCAGAGGCAGACGATGGTAGACAGCAGGGAAACACACAGATGAAGCAGGGTTGAAACACAGACGGACCAGCAACTACAATGACAGAGGACACGACTTAAATACACAGAGAAACACAGGGGAATTACACACAGGTGGTGGACACAGCTGGGAATAATCAACAAGACGAGGCAGAGGTAAAACTGAACACACTCACATGAGACGCAGACCTTCACAATAAAACAGGAACAAGAAACCATCACACTAAGACGCAGACTCGACATAGAGAGAGAGACAGAAAATGACACCTGGAACTAAACTAAACCTGCAAAAACATGACAACTCAAAATACTGGGTCAAACTGACCCAGAACCGTGACATTTGGCATGAACCCCCGCATCCTCAGGACCTTCTATCACTGTGCCATTGAGAGCATCCTCACTGGATGCATCACCACCTGGTATGGCAACAGCACCGCCTACAACCGCAAAGCTCTCCAGCGAGTAGTGCGGTGCTCTGAACGGATAATTGGAGGTGAGCTTCCCTCCCTCCAAGACATCTACAGGAAGCGCTGCCTGAGGAAAGCGGGGAGGATCATCAAGGACTCCAGTCACCCCAGCCATAAACTGTTCAGACTGCTTCCATCAGGAAGGAGGTTCTGCAGCATCCGGTCCCGTACCAGCAGACTGAGAGACAGCTTCTTCCACCAGGCCATCAGACTGCTGAACACGTCATAGACACCTCAGCTTCACTACTGGAACTTTAACATTATGCACTCCATACTGTACAGTAATGCCACTGTTCTGCACATGTCTCACTCTGTATATTTTTATATATTTTATTTATTGTTTACTCTATTTAATTTGTAAAATATGTGTACACACACACACACACACACACACACACACGTGGAAAATATTTAGTATACACATCCAGAAATGCATATACTATTATATATTGTACATATATTTATTAGTTTCAGATGTAGCCATTCTTATATTTTGCTTGTTTACATTATTGTATTTTGCACAACTCTGTTGCTTGTGAAGCTCGCACACAAGAATTTCACTCACATGTGCTGTACCAATGTACCTGCACATGTGATGTGACAATAAAAGTGATTTGATTTGATTTGATTTGAGAACCAGGCTCAGGGAGGGGGAGCCATCCACCACAGTCTGTCGGGATAAGGAGATGAAGACATGACAAAGAGACTCTCACTGTGGAAAAGAGCCAGAGATTCTGCCAATTCGACCAAACTGATAAAACTGAAAAATCTAAAGGTTTTCAGTTCTTTCTTAAAGGAGCACAAAGGCATTCACAAATTTGGCTATGGCCCCAGACTCTTTCAACCCCAGCTGGGTGAATTCATTTTCACATTTTTTCATTGCAAGCTCGACTGATGTTTTCTTGTCGTATCCACTCCTCTCTATGTCTTCCACACAGCGTTTGACTGTTTTTATCCCTTTAAACAGATTGCTGTAAAAGAAATGATAAAGTATGATAATCACAGGCATGAATTCTGTTCCAGTGTTGCATGTTGGAATTACATGTTGCTGTATTTGTGTCCAGTAAATTGACTTTAGCTCATAAAATGAATGCAAACATGCAAAAACGCATTTTATCCTCTCTTTGTATTTATGTCATTACACAGTAAATAAAAATCATTTTCACACTCACTCGATTTCCTGCAGGTCACTCTTCATCCTCTTAGAATTAGTCCGTATAGATTCAGCGTTCTCTCTCAGGCTCTTACTGGCTTCTGTATCACAGTCATCCAACTTTTTGATGTTGTAAACCAGCTCTGGAACTGAGATTGCGAGTCCAAGTACTCCTCCTATAATCTGGTCATAAAAAGTAAATCACATGAGTTATAATAGCCTCTCATCTTTGAATGCAGCACACACAAAAAATAAAGGCTGAAAGATGTGTTTGCCGGACTGCACAGAAACTCTGATCCATGAATATTAACATTTCAGACAAGTGAAGACAGAAATGATGAAGTGCTCATCCTCATGCTCTGCAGTATGACTGAACCCCCTCCACCCCAAAACAAACCTTTCAAAGAGACCGCTGCGCACCCACCTGCTGCCTCAGCACACCCCTGGACTTAAACACTGATGCAGACTGCTCAGATCACAAAATGAGGGGAAAGGATTTTCTAAACTTTTAGGCAGTTTAGCCAAAATATCAGAGTCATGATATTTAACATGAGAGAAACAGCTGATCCAGACTCATAGATATAAACTGATAGTCTCAAGAGGAATCAGAAGTCTTACACTATGAAGTACTTTTCTCCTAAGTTCTTAATAAACGGTCAGGTTTAGCCAACAGTGTTTGACAGCTCTCACAGTGAGTCCATTTTTGGTTCCTGTGTAGATCTAATGAAGCTTTTTCTTCACTTAGCGTCTCCTATTCAGTCTGAGAGACGTGTGAACATCTGCGTGCAGGAACAGCTGCAGACTACATGACTACGTCAGTCTCTACATTTACCCCTGAGTGATCAAGGCAGGAAACAGCGCCCCCTTCTGTGTCTGCTGTGATACTTACACGTCCCACAGCTTTTCTTAATGTTTTTCCTCCTGCAGTCTTTACAGTTTCTCTTGCTGCGCTTGCTGTTGCCTTTTGTAGTAGTTTTGTCAGAGACTTCTCTATTATGACTATGAGTGTTGCTGTTTCTTTTGCTAGTAAAAGAAAAGATGTGATTCTTTTCGTTTGACTCTGACCAACATGGTCTTCAAGGATTTTCTGTAAACTGACACTGCCCTCCAGTGTTAGTCCGTTGCGTTCAGCCATTCCTCTCAAGATAACCTCAATCACATAATCTTCACCGGAGGAACAGTACGGCTGTTGCTTCTTCTTTGCTTCATCTCTCAGTGAATCCATGTTGTCTTTAATCTCGTCATGAAGACGGGCAATGTTCTCTACAACCTTCACAGCCTCTTCAGAGGTGTTTTTTGCTTGATAGAAGGTTACAGCATCTGAGGTTGCATCAGTAAGTAAACCAACCCAGGATACTGCTCCACTTGTCATAGCTATAATAGGTAGTGCTGCTCCACCTGTGAACAAAGTTGCTACACCTGCTGCAGTCATGGCAGCGGCTCCACCCACAGACAGAGAACTGCCAACAACTTTAGCAGTGTTAACATTCTTCTTTGTTCCCTCCAACTCATTGGCCAGTTCGTCCAATTTATCTGCACATTTTGTTTGAAGATCCACAGAGGAGAAGATTTTTTTAATCAGAGCATCAGCAGCATCCATGATGATAATGATGATGATGGTGGTCACAGGGAAGTGAGCAGCTCTACAACAGGAACAGACAGAATAGCATAAGAGCATTAACAGAGAGAGAAAAGTTGACTTCCTGCTGACAGTAATGAAACTATCAGTGAGTCCTGCTGCAGCTCTGCCTGTAACTTTATCACAGATTCAAATCTGAGATGAACAGGACAGATGTGCAAACCCTGATCACAGCTGGACAACAGCAGCATTCACATCCTTTGGTAAAAAAATCCCCATGTGTGCTTTTACTGCTGTGATGAGCTGAACAAAGACTCTGGACTGACAGCTAAACGTGGTTTTGATTGGACGAGCAGAGAGGGCGAGGACTGCACTGCTTCTTCCTCTCCTGCTGGCTCGGTCCTCATCAGACAGTAAGAGTGAGAGATGATGGTGGAGATGCCTTCATGTCATGACGGAGGGTCTCAGCTCTGAGTTATTACCTGTGTTTAAGGTTTCAGAGACCGTCACGTGTCTCTGAAACACACTGAGAACCATCACCTGAGATCAGCTGACAGAGGGACCATTGACCGTGTTAGGACCACACGGTGTACATATTCACATGTCATCATGAGTCTAAGTGATGCTGATGGTTCAAATGGTCCACAGCAGACTGTCAGTGCTGTGTCCATCAGATCAGGGATGTGTGAGTGTCAGTAACTGTAACAGACATGTTATGAAGGAAGTTTTCTAACACTGAAAGAATCTGATGAGTGGTTGTCCTCAGGAAATCTGCTGCTTCCAGGTAACAAAGTAAAATCAACTCACTGAAGCTCAAACAGCTGCTTTTAAAGAGCTCCTGTATCTCTGCTTAATCGTCTCCCTGTCACCATGGAGACCAGGTGAGTGTCAGACTGTCAGGCATGTTAAGAGTTCGCAGGTTAAACAGAAACAGAGCTGGTTTTTGTAGGAAAACACTTTTTCTTCATGTCTGGGATCATATTTGACCTATAAATTTAAAACAGTTCATCTTTAAAGAAAGAAAATCATGCAAAGCCCGTCTGGGAGTCATGATAGAAAGACAGGACTGCTGAGGATGGACAGGATACCTGATCTGAAACAATATTTATGAACTCGATCAATGGATAACTTATGGAGATCAGAAGCCTCTGATCTTTAAAATGTGATGATCAGTCGATTACAATCATTACTGTTTTATACAGACAGCATTATTTACATTAAATTAGGTGGACGGTAGTATCACAGCCCTCATGCTGGACTGATTCCATCCATACAGTATGAATTAATCACCAATATAGTCTGACTTATTAACAGTCCTATTAACAGAACATCAGTTTAAGAAAAGAAGAAAAAGGGAGAACAAAAAGAAATGACGATGAGATATAATTTCATTTGAAAGGAATAACTGAATAAAAAGCCATAATAAATATAGTGGAGGTTAGGTGTTTTGTCTTACCTGCTTCGTCCTGTTGAGAGAAGACTGATAGTCTTTGTTACTGTGACTCTGTGCTCAGGCTTTTATACTGAAGCATTGGGGTGGGGGGCTTGTTATTCTGTGCAGTCAGAAAGAAAGTGAAAGTAATCATCTTACCGTAAAGCCGCATGCTGTAATTGTAGAAAGAAAATCAATTTGTACTTGTACAGGCCGCACCGGATTTTCACTTGTAATATGAGATATTTACACAGAAATATTACACGTGAGGATTTTTAACGTTTAATTTAATCCGTAAGGTAACATAAACATGGTAACATAAACATGGTAACATAAACGTTATGGTAACATACAAAAATACATACGCAAATGCTTTTCCCCCTCGAACAGCGCCTGTAACACGGCTACCTTTAAGTACGTATCAGTAACACACAAATTACGTTGCTCATGGCTCTTTTACGGAACAGCGCACAAACAACATTACAACGTCTCTTAACATCCGATAAAAATATATACCGTATATATACTACTTATCATTTTGATTGGTCTACTGTTACCAGGTAAAATGTTTTTGGCCGCATGAAAAAAAAATATGCATTAGCCGCACGTCAGTATAAGCCGCAGTGTTCACAGTGTGGGGAAAAGTAGCGGCTTATGACCCGAAAACTACAGTAAGTAAAGTGTGTTCTTGTATGGGAAGCACCCCAAAGAGTGTGTTTGTGAGAGCAGAGGAAGCTGGAGGTTTCATTTTCATTTTCTCACTACGCCTTCAGGGCTGAATTTCTTTCACTGGCCCAGTTCCAGCTCCTGGCTTCCTCCCACAGTCCAAAGTAACACAGTTAGTGGGGTTAGTTTAACTGGAAACTCTAAATTGCTCACAGGTGTGAATGGTTGTCTGTGTGTTATGGTCAGGGGCTGTATCCCAATCCAGGGTCTGCAGCCTTAAAGGCTGCATTGTAAGGCCGATTACGTCACAGTGGTGCACCGAAGGCTGTCCCAATTCAAAGGCTGCTCGAAATTATCGTCTCTCTCCCATATATAATATCTTATTGGAACCGATATGTTCCAGATATCAAGCGGAAGACAGTCTGGATGGTCCCCCATAAATATTTGATTGTAAATAAGGTGAAAGAAGTCTCATTTAAAATTCTACATAAATGTTATCCAGCCAGTCACTACATGGTAAAATTTAAAAGGGACATAAATACTAATTGTACTTTCTGTGGGGATCATCCAGAAACTGTGACACATCTTTTTTGGTACTGTTCTTTTACACAGAGATTCTGGAAGGAATTTAGCAGCTTTGTTATTGTCCATATTTTAAGGGAGTTTTCTTTACGATGGGAAAATGTTTTATTCTGTTTCTTTTAGTTCCCCAAGAAGTATGAGAAATGTTTTTTATGATAAATTTGTTGATACTTTTAGCTAAATTTTTTATCCATAAATGTAAGTTTACTAACAAAACACCATATTTCTGTCATTATTTTAAGGATGTGCACATGCACATACAATCAATATCAGACTGCACCAACAAAAAGGCTCAAAACAATATATGTATGTGAATTTCTGCGTGTATTCTTATAATTGTTACCTTTTTCTTTTACCCTTGGCTTTTTGTGTTCATGTTCTGTTGTTTTGTATACTTCATCTGTTTGTATGTTGTATACTCATTGTTTGTTAAATAAAGTTAAAAAAAAATAAAAATAAAAAAAATAAATAAAATAAAAGGCTGCTCGAAATGCGGCCTCAAATGCGTCCTTCATTTCCCTGAAGGCTGTGGCGGTGTAGACTTCGTGGTCCCATATATCCCACAATGCATGGCGCGGCCGTCGGTGTGGATAATTTTGCCGCAGATGGCAGAAGCGGAGCGGCCGAAGAGTAAACTGGTAAAAGTAAGTACTGAATATGATGTCACTTATTTATGTGCAAATGTTTAATAATGAGGAACATTAAAACATTACTGTTGGCCACATGTCGGCAAACTTATGTGACATTAGTGATGTTTGTACGTTCAGCGTTAACTTGCTTTCAAAGCCTTTAAAATATAATAATACAATAGTCGACTTTAATCTTACAGAGATGTGATGATTTTGTGGATAATTAAAGTCAGTCATATATCCACAAACACAACAAGCTGAAGGTCAGTGATGCTGCTCGGTTTGCAGTCCTGAATATCACGGCACAAGCAGGATTCACTGCACTGTTAATGTTAGCTGTGTTATATTGCTGCCTCTGTTCGGTGGTGTCGAGCCAAACGGACTTTAACGTGTGTTTGAACGAGCTGACGGTTCACTCGTTAGGCTGAAAGAAAGATGCTTTAATCACAGCAGTCACACATGTGTCCACTGTACCATCGGGAACTCTTCTTGTTTACACTCGTAATAACACAAACACTAAATCCTGCTTCTCTGGTGCTGTTGTGTAGCAGTGTGTACACCTGAGACTGTCACCTGTCTGTCTGTCCTGCACTCTCTCTCTGTTTCTTTCTCTCTGATTGTGGAATAAAAGTATGAACATGTGTTTATAAGTTACACTTGTGTTTGAATCCTGCAGCTTATCACACATTTGATTTCCATGTGTGACGACTGCAAGTGTCCAGAGTGAGGACAGACTGAGGGACCCACTGCTGCACATCATCTGTGAGGCTTTGCAGCCCTGATGATCCACCAGGACAAACTCAGCAGTGTGTGAGGAAGAGGAGGAGGAAGCAGCAGCTGACAGATGGAGAGAATAGACAGACTGTTCCCTGTTTGTGAAGGACTGCTAGGAAAGTTTAACATAACTGTCTGTGCTGAATCAGTCTTATTAGGTAATGTTCAAATAATGTTATCATCCCAGTGTTTTCAGTGTGGGAGAAAGTACTCAGAGTACTCAGGGCCTTCAAGTTACACACTATGAAAGGCAGCAACAAGTTTAATGTTCAGAAACCTAAAGTCTGTATCAGCAGCAGAATGGAGCTAAAAATAAATGTTGGTTTCAGTTCTATGAAGCTTTGAGTATTTTGGATCAGTAGCTGCTGTGTTTGTTGCATCATATTGCTGTAACTGTTTATATGCTTTATATATTCTGAGCTAAGTTGATCTATAGTGTTACATCATATTCTATAAGGATGTTATGTGTTTGTAGACTTTCTGCCCAGTTTGACCCATTTAGCAGACGTCAGCCTGTTTAAGGCTCTGATATCTATTCTGTGTGACTTAAAGCAGTTATGACATGGTCTGATTTTCTCACCCAATAAAGGAATATTTCATATATCAGTCGACTCTTCATTCTATCAGACACAGTTATCACAGCTCGTACATTTTGTTTTTACTCATGTGTAAGCATTGAGCCAAATTTAGTACCAACATATTAAAACAACAATATTTGTCTCTTATATATAAAACATCTGTATACACACTGTCACAGATACTTGAGTGTCTTTGAGTGAAGATTTAAGGTGATGGGAAATATAAATAACTGCAACTTGAATCTTTACTGAAGCTCAGTGTTTGACACAGAGTTCACTCACATGTGCTGCACCAGTGTACCTGCACATGTGATGTGACAATAGAAGTGATTTGATTTGAGAGTTCAAACTCACTGCTGTAATAACTGATAATGATTAATATAATAACTATAATATTGGCCACATATATTTACACTGACTTTAGTCTCATGAACAACATCAGCTGATTGTTATTTACTAGCTGATCTTAAATGACTGTTCAGCACAGATATGAAGCCCAACAATCATGTTTCACAGTCCTGTGGTCTCAGCCTCAGACACTTGTTAAATCACACAAAGCTCATGTAGAAACAAACAAACGAACAAAACATGTTCTCCTTCATTTCTGTCAACCACACGTTTCCAGCTATCATGGTTGCTAGGCAACCTGGGCAGCGCGACGGAGGCTAGACCGCCCATTTCACAAGCCTCGCACTTCCGGCCTTAGCGGTCTTTGAGTACGCGGCCCTTGAGGACCGTTGAGGCTGCAGACCCTGAATTGGGATACAGACAGGGTGTGCCCCGCCTCTCACCCTATGGTAGCCGTGATTGGCTCCAGCCACCCTGACAAGGATGGATGGATGAGGCAGTTCAGGTCACAGAGTGACAAGCAGGGTCCATCTGCACAGGTCACCAGTCTGTTGAAGTGTAACACACAGAGACAGACTCACACGCGGGTGTTTGGACTGTGGGAGGAAGTGGGAGAACCCGGAGAGAACCCACGCATGCTGGGGTCATCCTTCATTTCTGTGAATACAACCTGCTCTGTGACTGCCACACTCAGTTTCAAACTCCACAGGCAGCTGCTTTTAGAGAGCGCTTACACTCACCAGCCACTTTATTAGGTACACCTTGCTCTCATTGTGTTGGACCCTGTTTTCAGAAGAGCTTTCAGTTATTTGTGGCATCGACTCAACAAGGTGCTGGAAACACTGATCAGAGATTTTGGTCCATGCCAACACAACAGCTTTCACTTAGCCGGTATTATTAGAAAACACTGCATTGTTTCATTGCCTTGCAGATGTTCTCCTGTTATTCTGATCCATGAGGTCATGTGATGAAACTCAGTGAATTAAACCATAGGAATGTCTTAAAAACATAAAGATGACCTCTAATTTCTTGCTTCTAAATATGTTTTTTTCTTCTCTCTATGCTCTTCGTTTCTCTTCACCTCCACCGTTTGCATAAAATCTCTAAAATTAGAAATATCCTGTCTGAGAGTGATGCTGAAGAACTAGTTAAAGAACATGGAATGAAAACCGAATCATTTAGAAATCTCATGAACTGACACTTGATTTATAATAAAACACAGAAAACATCTGTCTGTCCAAGATGCTCTTTTATAGCTAATCATGTCACTGACCTGCTGCCAATTAACCAGATTAGTTCCAAAATGTTCCTGAAGTTCTTTTAAAGGTTTTCAGTACCAAATATTTTTCCAGCCTTTTCTTCTCACGGGACATTTTTGTTAAGACATGTTGTAGAAAAAATAAAAAATCTGGCAGTTTGTGAAAGAAAGTCAAAATGAAGAAAGAAATAACTGCAGCTGATCTGACTTCACAGAGAGGTTTTGGGTTCCTGTAAACTCTCTGTTTACCAGACCAATGTAAAACTGAGTGATGCATGACGGTGACTGCACTCTGTAGGTTGGAAGGATCCATTCCAGATTTTACTGAAAACACAGACTGCAGTTAAGGTCAAGGGTCACGCCGCTCGAGTTCATGTCAGCCATTGCAAGAGGCTCTGACATCTGTGGTCATGAAGTCATTTGAGCGCCTAGTTCTCTCCCATCTCAAGACCCTCACGGCCCCCCTCCTGGATCCCCTACAGTTTGCATATAGAGCCAACAGGTCTGTAGACGACGCCATCAACATGGCCCTACACTTCATCCTGCAGCATCTGGACTCCCCAGGAACCTACGCCAGGATCCTGTTTGTGGACTTCAGCTCTGCCTTCAACACCATCCTTCCAGACCATCTCCGAGGCAAGCTTTCCCAGATGAATGTGCCTGATCCCATCTGCCGGTGGATCACTGACTTCCTGACGGACAGGAAGCAGCATGTGAGGCTGGGAAAGAATGTCTCGGACTCCCGGACCATCAGCACCGGCTCCCCTCAGGGCTGTGTTCTTTCTCCTCTGCTCTTCTCCCTGTACACCAACTGCTGCACCTCCACCCACCAGTCTGTCAAGCTAATCAAGTTTGCAGATGACACCACCGTTATTGGGCTCATCTCGGACGGGGATGAGTCTGCCTACAGGAGGGAGGTTGAACGTCTGGTGTCCTGGTGCAGCCACAACAACCTGGTGCTGAATGCCCAGAAGACAGTGGAGATTATTGTGGACTTCAGGAAGCACACAGCCCCACTCCCCCCCATCATCCTGACTGACACCCCCATCACCTCTGTGGACTCATTCCGCTTCCTGGGTACCACCATCACCCAGGACCTGAAGTGGGAGCCCACCATCACCTCCGTCATCAAGAAAGCCCAGCAGAGGATGTACTTCCTGAGGCAGCTGAAGAAATTCAACCTGCCAACACGGACGATGATGCAGTTCTACACTGCTATCATCGAGTCCATCCTCACCTCCTCCATCACCGTGTGGTACGCTGGAGCCACTATCAGGGACAAACAGAGACTGCAGCGTGTTGTGCGCTCTGCTGAGAAGGTGATTGGCTGCAGACTCCCATCCCTGCAGGACCTGTACACCTCCAGGACATTGCGGCGTGCAGCTCGGATCTCAGCTGACCCTTCTCACCCTGGACACAGTCTGTTTGACCTGCTCCCCTCAGGCAGGAGGCTCCGGTCCATTCGCACCAGAACCTCTCGCCATAAGAACAGTTTCTTCCCCTCTGCTGTCGGACACATGAACAATAACCATATGACTGTCCCCGCCACTAACACATGACCCTACGCTGTGTCACTGCATCATTCCATGTTTGGCACTGATCAACACCTGCACTAATGTATATATCTTTCTACGTAGCACTCTTAATTCTTATTCCCATGTATATATCTCATGTATATCTCATGCACATATCTTTCTATGTAGCACTTTTAATTCTTATTCTTATTTTTATATCTTTATGACACTATGTTTGCACTGAAGCACCGCAGCAATTTCCTAATGTTGTAAACCTGCTCAACATTTGGCAATAAACCCCTTTCTGATTCTGATTCTGATTCTGATTCTGAAGAGAACTCCAGAACCACACTAACGACCCTAAAGAGGAGGAAAACAACACGTTTTTACAATGTGATTGACCTTTGACCTCCCTCTGAGCTGGATCCAAAGATGAGGGGTGATGGAGCGCCCTCCTCCAACTGGATCGTGTCACCTGCAGAGCACGACTGTGTCACCTACAAGGGATCAGCGATTTGATCAAAAATAACTTATGTATTTGTGAATGGAAGCTGATCGAACAGCGAGGATGGTGGAGAGCTTCAGGATGGCTTTCTGTGCCGTGTCTGGTCATTTTTACACAAACACAGGAAGGACGTATGAATCACTCCCTTTCTGACAGTTTCATCCCTTTTCAAATCATGACATGATCAAAAATAACTTGTGCATTTGTGAATTTCACTGCTTCACTAACAAATAACTCATGCACATTCTTACGGTGACGCCTCACAGACCTGCACATCAGATCTCAGTAGGCCTTCAGGGCTAAGTGACTGACTGCTTCGTCTCCTCCATGACTCCACTGATGTGGCCACAGTCAGTAAAATCATTTAGTAATAAGTTAGTGAGGTGTCCCTCGAGGGTCACTGATGAGCAACCAATCAGATTAGCACAGGATTCACATGGTGGTTTCCATTCTTTGAACATGTGACAGAAACCAGCAAAACACAGATGTGGACAAATTGCATTTATTATAACCAACAAAGATTTGCTTATTTCACTAAAAACGCACTTACAGCTCGAGGAGAATCAATACATGCAACTAGTCTCATAACAGAACTGCTGTAAAAAGAGGTGTGTGTGTGTGATGTGTGGGGATTTGATCCTAATGACACTGCTGCTTATGGTTCTTTTACATAAGCATTAATTTAGAAACACTGGCTGAGTGTTTCTCATCTTTACTCAGAGGTGGATAAAAGGACTCAACCTCCAACCTTTTTAAGGCTAAAGTTATACAGAGTGCTCCAACAGAGGACAGCTGCTGATAACAGATGCAACTGGAGGATTGTACTTCCTTAAGAGGAAGTAGTATCAACATTCAGACTAACAGTGCCGCTGAGTCTCCTCCACAACTCCCTCCAAGCCCTGCATTGCATTGTGGGTGATAACAAGGATCAGAGACTCAGAGCTTCCTCTTCTGGGGGTATCTGATAATGGTCGATGTTTAAGTGGTCTGTTAGGATTTGTGGGAAACAGGAAGTCTTGCCATTGTAGCTCTCTGAGCATCGTGTGGATGCTGTGGATGTCCTCCCCAGAGGCCTGATTGTTGGATAAATGTGTCTCCCACTGACTGGCATCCTTACCTCCTGCCATGAAAGAACAGCTGCAGTTGTACCTCACTGGACACCTCTCTGTGATGATTATGATGATGTAGGATCCACAGACCATCAGCGAAGTGAAGAGGAGGTGTACATTTTTAATTCTTGTTACTATTGTGATCATTAAGATGCTTTGAAATAACAGCTAAGGCTACGTTACCTTCAGCTAACTGAAACCCAGGTGTGTAAGCACTGATAGTATATGGAAGTTTTATTATTATTAGCACTACTGCATTACTGCTGCACACAAAAAGATGGAGATTTGTGCTTTAACTCATCTAACCTCTGTGTACTGTAGCTATGTAATGTTAGCTCTGTTGTAACAATAAGTGTGAAGATGGGTGAAAGTGAAAGTAATAAACTGCCTTCAGTTATTTGTGGCATGAAAGAAATGTTTATCTTTTTCTAAAATGAGCCCACGATGAGACAAGCAGGAAACCAGTCCCAAACAACACTGCAGATGTTACCAATGGTTTTCTGACACAATCAGAAAGTAAAAGTGAAGAAAGAGAAACTAGCTCGACCTCACAGAGAACGTACGTATTCCTATAAACCATCTGATTCACCAGACGAGGGGGAAGCAGCTGCAGTGTCTTTTTAAAAAGTCATGAATGAATAAAAGTGTCTGTGTTTGTTTTCTATCAGCAACAAAGTCAGTGAAACAGGTTCCTGTACAGATTGTTTAATGATAAACTCTGAAAAATGATTTGCAGTCAAACACAGTCGAGTATTTAAGGCTGTAATATCTGCCCAGTGAAAGACAAAGAGCCCTCAGGAGAACATGCAGGCTGCACGATTACAGCCAAAATAATAATCATCATTATTCATCGCTGTTATTCATTGATCTTATTCAATTCAATTCAATTCAATTCAATTCAATTTTATTTATATAGCGCCAAATCACAACATAAGTCGCCTCAAGGCGCTTCATAGATACAGAGAAAAACCCAACAATCATATGACCCCCTATGAGCAAGCACTTTGGCAACAGTGGGAAGGAAAAACTCCCTTTTAACAGGAAGAAACCTCCGGCAGAACCAGGCTCAGGGAGGGGCGGGGCCATCTGCTGCGACCGGTTGGGGTGAGAGAAGGAAGACAGGATAAAAGACATGCTGTGGAAGAGAGACAGAGATTAATAACAGATATGATTCAATGCAGAGAGGTCTGTTAACACATAGTGAGTGAGAAAGGTGACTGGAAAGGAAAAACTCAATGCATCATGGGAATCCCCTGGCAGCCTACGTCTATTGCAGCATCACTAAGGGAGGATTCAGGGTCACCTGGTCCAGCCCTAACTATATGCTTTAGCAAAAAGGAAAGTTTGAAGCCTAATCTTGAAAGTAGAGATAGTGTCTGTCTCCTGAATCCAAACTGGAAGCTGGTTCCACAGAAGAGGGGCCTGAAAACTGAAGGCTCTGCCTCCCATTCTACTTTTAAATACTCTAGGAACAACAAGTAGGCCTGCAGAGCGAGAGCGAAGTGCTCTAATAGGGTGATATGGTACTACAAGGTCATTAAGATAAGATTGGCCTGATTATTTAAGACCTTGTATGTGAGGAGCAGGATTTTGAATTCTGGATTTAACAGGAAGCCAAAACAGGAGAAATCTGCTCTCTCTTTCTAGTCCCTGTCAGGACTCTTGCTGCAGCATTTTGGATTAACTGAAGGCTTTTCAGGGAGTTTTTTGGACATCCTGATAATAATGAATTACAGTCGTCCAGCCTGGAAGTAATAAATGCATGAACTAGTTTTTCAGCGTCACTCTGAGACAGGATATTTCTAACTTTAGAGATGTTGCACAAATGGAAGAAAGCAGTCTTACATATTTGTTTAATATGTGCGTTGAAGGACATGTCCTGGTCAAAAATGACTCCAAGGTTCCTCACAGCGTTACTGGAGGCCAAGGTAATGCCATCCAGAGTAAGAATCTGCTTAGATACCATATTTCTAGGCTTTTCAGGGCCGAGTACAATAACCTCAGTTTGAGCTGAATTAAGAAGCAGAAAGTTAGCGGCCATCCAGGTCTTTATGTCTTTAAGACATTCCTGCAGTTTAACTCATTGGTGTGTGTTATCTGGCTTCATGGACAGATAGAGCTGGGTGTCATCTGCATAGCAGTGTAAATGTATGCTATGTCTTCTAATGATGCTGCCTAAGGGAAGCATGTATAATGTAAACAGAATTGGTCCTAGCACTGAACCCTGTGGAACTCCATAATTAACCTCAGTGTGTGAAGAGGACTCTCCATTTACATGCACAAACTGGAGTCTATTAGATAGATATGATACAAACCACTGCAGCACAGTACCTGTAACACCTACAGCATGTTCTAATCGCTCTAATAGGATATTATGGTCGACAGTATCGAACGCTGCACTGAGGTCTAGCAGGACAAGCACAGAGATGAGTCCACTGTCAGAGGCCATAAGAAGATCATTTGTAACCTTCACTAAAGCTGTTTCTGTGCTGTGATGAGCTCTGAAACCTGACTGAAACTCTTCAAATAAGCCTCTGCAGATGATCTGTTAGCTGTTTGACAACTACTCTTTCAAGGATGAGGATGTAACATCCTGGACAGGGAGGAACGCTGGTTTGAGGGCGGAGTCAAGGAGGCCATTTACGTGAAAAGGGAAAGACCATCTCTGAATCGAGGAGGGGCCTAAGGGTACATCTGTCACCATCTTACATGCTGTGATTGCAGCCATTCCCCAACTCTCTGTGAATGGGACTCATGGACATTGATCAGTGGTTGCTGATCAATGGTCATGAGAATTTGCATAATTATGATGAAGGAACTGACCTCCCAGCCCAGTGTTCCCTCAGTGGGCTGGTTTCAGTCATTATGTAAATGTGCTGCAGTGAAACCTGCAGTCAGCTGAGACTGAAGACGTCACCTGATGATGACGAAACGTTTCTCCCACAAAACGCTACGTCCACATGAACAGATTCAACTTTTGGAGATTTACTTTCCTGGATGATTGAGATGCATCAAGACAAGCAGTTTAACTCCAGGGAAAGTTACCTGAGTCTCGGCCCTCTGTGGTACAGGCGCTGTTGATGTTGTTGGACCTGGAACAAAACCCCAACACGTGCAGCCTTGCTCTCAGGTTCACGACATACTGAATCTTGTTTCTCGCCCGACTTGGACCTTCCTCAGAGTTTTCTTTAATCAGGTCCAACAACCCCTGCGGCTTCCTGCAGACAAAATGAATATCTACAAAATACAAAAACTGTTCCTTAAACATGAATCCAGGAAGATATCCAGACTAAGACCAAGACAGACTTTTAATTCATTTGAAAGCCTTTCCTTGTTATCATCTATAAGGCCCAGGTAAACCAGGTTCACCTGGGCCTTACACAGAGTTTCTGTCTGATTTCTCAGACTTTATATTTAATTTAGTTCTGAGCTCAGATAAAATAATTATTGTGGGTGATTTTAACATCCATGTAGATGCTAAAAATGACAGCCTCAACATGGCATTTAATCTGTTATTAGACTCAATTGGTTTCTGTCAAAATGTAAAAGAACCCACCCACCACTTTAATCACACTCTAGATCTTGTTTTAACATATGGCATAGAAACTGAACATTTAACAGTGTTTCCTGAAAACCCTCTCCTGTCTGATCATTTCCTGATAACATTTACAATAATTGATTACACAGCAGTGGAGAGTAGACTTTATCACAGTAGATGTCTTTCTGAAAGCGCTGTAACTAAGTTTAAGAATATAATCCACCCACTGTTATCATCTTCAATGCCCTGTACCAACACAGAGCAGAGCAGCTATCTGAACGCTACCCCAACAGAGGTCGATCATCTTGTTAATAATTTTACCTCCTCACTACGTACGACTCTGGACATAGCTGGATTGGCCGTCGACCCACTGGGCCGATGGTGATTTTTCGTTTTTATGGGCCAATGGGGTTTTTTTCTTTTGTTTTTATAACGGTATAAACAATGAAAGGTGGTGGATTGGCCAGATGCTGGCAGATGTGTAAAAATAACTCAGTTGTTTGGTGGTGGCTGTGGCGGAGCTTCCACAGAGGCCAGCAGGTGGATGAAGGGAGGCGGAGGGAGGAGGAGGAGAGACCCGAGGCGGGGCCGGTGAGTGTAAGGTGAACTGAGCTTCAGGTAAGAAGTTATGAGCTGCAGTCTGTCTGGATCAGATATAAACCAGGTTTAGTTTATTTTCGTTGTGCTGACTTTTTACAGTCAGTTACAATAACTGGTACTGCTACTAGCTAGCATGACAGAGTTTCTACAGCTGGGTGGTGCTATGATGTTACTGATAGTGAACTTTATTTTATTCATAAGGTTAGTTAGTAGAGTTGCCAACCATCCCGTAAAAAACGTAATCCTCCCGCATTCAGAGAAAATATTACGCGTTTCGTGTTGAGCTGAAAAGGAACAGTTTGTCCCGGACTTCAGCTACAATGAAAAAGACACAAAGCTGAATTTATTCTGTGTCTTTGCTGCACAGCTGCCTCTTCTCCTCTCATCCTCCCCCCTCCCTCTCCTGTTGCTACTTCAATCATGAAACTGATCAATGATCAGCTGATCGGCTTTTCTCTCTTGTTTGTTTATCGTCCACTTTGTGCCAGAAAGAGGAAACCAGCGGATGTCGCGCTAAACAACAGCAGCACATTTAAGCTTGATCAGCTGTTGTTAGAATTTATTTGATATTACTTTCTAGTATCAGCTGATGTTTGCTGGAGCCACAGCTGTAAAGCTGCTGGTCATGATGTCGGTTTGGATATGTGGTGAGAGGGAAACATGAAGATGAAACCAGGAGATGTCCTTACTGGATCATCAGAGCTGAACAGGTGATGGAGAAACAGGTTTACCTTTTAGGTGACATGGATGAGTTGAAGTTATGAACTGTTTCTGAGAGACAAATAACACCAGGATCCTTTTCTAAGCAGCTGACAGCTGGTAACTGTGCAGGGGCGGGTCTAGCAAAGTGTTGTCAGGGGGCAGGTAGGGCATTAACAGGGAGAGGGGGGCACAAAGACATACTTTTCTTTCTTATTCTCATTTAAAATGTCTCACTTTTAATAAATAATTATCTGAATCGTACAACAAACGTTTTCATCTGATGTAAAATGCATAGAAATCCATTATTGTACATAGTAATTTTTTAGGGTCCCATCATAATTTCTTCAGAAGTAACTAAGTACTGTATATGATGCCAGTATTTCCCCACATTTTCTAGATTCTGCACCAGTGTGTAAAATGCCATCAAAAAGTCAGTTAAGTTTTATTCTTTCTCACCTGTCTTTCTGTCTCCTTTCACTTTTTAAAGGTTGCCATGTTAGAAAAAATATTTTGCCCTGCCGTGCTGTTTATTGATGTGGCAAATGAATGGTTTATGAAAATATATCTAAATCTGTCATCAGTAATCAGTAATGATCATGTCTCACCTCTTCTCTGCCTTAATTTCAGGTTTCCTCCAAGTGTTGTAGATAGTTCAGGAGGTTAACTCGACCAACAGTCTACTTTTAATTTTTATTTTTGTATATAAATAAATGTTGATGTTGTGCGACGGGATTGTGTGCTTCAATTTTACTTATAATGTGCCAAATCACTACAACAGGCGGCTCAAGGCGATGCCATCCAGAGTAAGGATCTTAGCCACAGCGTTTCTAAGATTTTACGCCCCGTTACAATAACCTCAGTTCTATCTGAACTTAGAAGCAGAAAATTAAAGCTCATTATGTGTCTAAGACATCCCGGCAGTTTAACCAATAAAAGCGGGTATCATACGCATAGCAGTGAAAATGTATGCTATGCCTTCTAAAGCACGTATAATGTAAACAGAACTGGTCTTTGCACTGAAGCCTGTGGAGCTTCATAATTAACCTCAGTGTGTGAAGAGGACTCTCCATTTAATAATAGCTGTAATAAATGTTATGGCCGACGGTGTTAAACGCTGCACTTGGGTCTAGCAGGGAAGATTTCAACTTTTCAATATGAATGAAGGCTGAAAAGTGATTAGATTAATGTCTGATGATCTTTTCTGTGCTTCTTCAAGTTTGTAACACCGAACATATTAAAGGATGATGTAAGGCTCGCAGGAAGAGTTTAATTAGACACACTTACTATTTTTCTTTATACTCTTTCTTTCTTGACATGTTTAATATGATTACTATCAGAGGAGAAAATGACCCTTGCGTAGTTTAAAAACTTTTTATTTAATCAAACTGTAATGTTGTTGAACTCTGACGGACGTGTCTTTTAATCTTGTCAGCAGTCCTTAATCACCTAAATCTGCCATTAATCATCTTGTAAAATGTTCCCTCTGCTTCTGTTGCACATCTCCCCGACACTCTCTGCTTCACCTGTCCTGTGCAGGTGGTCCAACCCCTGCCTGCCTCCTTAAACTGGGGTGTTTAAATCTCTTTACCTCTGTTGTGAACTTCACACAGAGTTTGTGGTAACAAAATCAAACTGAGGAGGATCTCGTTTGAAAAACACACAGTCACGAGACAAAATAAAAACAGCCTGCTCAAAGCAAAAGCAGAGCCCTCGCAGCTGGTAGTACAAAAACACAGTGACAACATGCGTATTAGATACCCTCAGTGCCAAAAGCATAAATATGAAAAAGGTGGGATCACCAAGAATATCCTAAAAACGGCGTTGAGGTGGGTGTTACAGTGAAAAAAACAAAAAGCAGCCAAATTTTCATCTGAAAATGTTGAATTTTAGTAAAAACAATGCTCTGTAGTTTGATACTGTCGTTACAGACAAAGCAGATGTTTAAAGCCTTTGGACGCTCATTTGAAATGCACTCATTCTCCTCATCAGCTGGAAACATTAAAGCCGTAAAATGACTTTTTCGAACGGATAAAAACTATTGAACAGCAGCAAAGTTGAGCCTGTTCCAAAATTTGAATGTACATGTGTTGAAGGTGCGGGTGTTGTTGAATTATTAAACATACTTTCTTTAATTTTTCGAGCCACAAAAACAACAACTTTTAATTTTCTTCTGCTTGAGTCTCGGCCTCGGGTAGCTCTACTTATCATTGCTCAGTCAGTTGTCTGTTTGTGCTACTTTTGTCAAGGAGCAGCGGATTACTGGTAAGGGTGACTTTATGTGTTTAGTTACTTAGTGGAAGTACTGTGGATAGTTTTACCTTACATACATAGAACTGCCAGTACAGCTTCTGAGGCAACTGTTTACAAAATGTTATATTCTATCCACAAGTTCTTTGCAATTTTACATTGATAAACATTATCCTTAACACATTTGGTCACATAAAGTACTATGGCCATCACACTGTCATTTATAATTGTTTAAATAACTCGTGTCTTAAGTCCTTCCATCACACAGAAAATAAAAAAAGCCACATGGTTCACTTTTACATCACAAAATGTTAGAAATATAAGTCGTTCATAACAACCTGAAAGGCTAGGAGTTTAAAATGCAAACCGATGGAAGCAGCAGTAGAAGACTATAATGTCACAGAGCACACGGTGTCTATTATTGTGTAAACATTTATAAATAAGAGCTTAATAAAGACGCTTCATTTCTTAAGAAATAAACAGGTGGAGTGATCTTTATCAAAAGTGGAAGTTACATCTGTGGCTAAACCACTGCACCCAAAAACTTTAAAAATCTACTGTGTGAGGCTGTGTAAGTAAAGCTTGCCCTTCACACCCGCGTGTAACAAACCATCTGTTGGGGGTTGTGGATTTGACACCTCAGCCTTGTGAAAGTGGGGAAACATGTTTCTGGCTGTGCATACGACTTCTGCTTACAACGTAGAATCTCAGCTCTACATGAAATTCAGATGTTTTTTGGTTTTTTTTAAGTGTGGCTAATGTATTATTTGACTTCTAAGGCACACACACACACACACACACACACACACACACACACACACACATACAGGACAGACTCACACAGGCTCATGTGTGGCCATCGTTCTGACCTATGACATAAGACTTTAAGCCTGGTTTTAGTTATTGGGTTTTAGACTCCTCAGGAAACATAATTCTGGCTAAAGTTACAGTCTGTAACATTTCTCTCCTCTAGGTGTCAGCAGAGGTCTGTTTTCTTACTGTTATGGGACAAATCAAAAACATTCAGCATAGAGTAACTGGAACCACAAATGGCGCGGACATGTTTGTGTAATTACACAGTATTTTATGGATACTTAAGAGCAGCGTTGGTCAAGTTCCTTGAAAATAGTAATTAGTTACTAATTACTGATTACTTATTTTTCAAAAGTAATTAGTTACTTTATTACTTAGTTACTTTGTAAAAACATGATGCAAAACCTGAATACAAAGTAAAGCAATTGACTTTTCAGCCCAATTCTATGTTTTCTGTACAATACATCATATAAAATGTAATCAAATGAAAAAGCCTCTTTTTGAAAATTGTTTTATTAGTTTTAATCTTTTAACTTCATGCATCAAACAAACATTAAATTATATGCAACAGTCTTTGACTTGAAGAAATGTAAATAAATAAAATGATTTTTTGTGTTTAAACTCACTCTTTCACTCTCACAAACAGAATCACTGTTTAGTAATGCAGCATGCTTATGGGAAAGTAACAATAATCTAATTACTTTGTTGCAATAGTAATCCCTTACTCTACTCGTTACTTGAAAAAAGTAATCCGATTACAGTAATGCGTTACTTTTAACGTGTTACTGCCCATCTCACAGAATGAGTACAGCATCATGTTTTTTATTAAATATCTTCTTAAAATGACTGACTGTACCTTTAAGTGCATTAGTTTATGATGATTCTTCAGGGTGCCACATGTACACTGTACCACTCACTGTCAGCTGGACAGGCTGAGGCTTTCGATCTGACCAGCTAACATCACAGCACCAAGGTCCAGTTTATCCAGCTGAGGTGAAGCCCAGCAGACAGCTAGCAGCTACAGCTGCCTGTATAATAATAATGCACACTTTCAGCTGTAACACAGGTTAAACAGGTGAGTTATAATAACAGGTGTTATAAAGGAAGAAATGATCTACAGAGTGCAAACAGTTTGTGTTACCGGCTGTGAACATGTTGACTCTGCTGTAACAAACATTTTCATATAATAAATATTCTATCCTAAAGTTTTAACAGGGGAGTCTCCGGGGACAGACTCACTGCTGCCTCTGCTGGACACCAGAGGAACTGCAGGCGCATGAGCTGCTTTTTGTTTTCCCAGCATGCACTGCGAGCGAGTCCTCAGTAATCCAAAATGTAACCCTAACACTAAAGCCACATTTTGAGTGTGAAAAATGCCTTCAACCCCGTGGGGAACTGGATTTTGGTACGTATGAGGACTGTTGGTCCCCACCAAGATAGTAAGAACCTGTAGACACGCACGCACACACACACACACACACACAGACACACACACACACACACACACGCTTCTGTTTTTCTGGCTGTTAATATGAATATTTATGACCTGCAGGGGGCGGGCTGCAGCGCTTATATAAATGTGTGATTGGCAGCTGCTGGTAGCCAATCAGCTCGCAGGCAGTGGCTCCTCCTCATGAATATTCAGCAGCAGGTGAAGCAGAAGGATCTCCCCCCCCCCCTAAATGAAGCTGATGAAAAGAAGAAGAAGAAACAAACGGCAGTATCTTTGTTGCCGTGGTCACACACACTGCCGTAACCATGGTGATGGGCTCATTGACACTGTGACTGACAGCTGAATGTAGATGATGATGTAAGGACTTCTGAGCAGGAGGAGCTTCCTGCCTTCTAATTGGCTCCCGATCTGTGATGTTAGCAGCGAGTCCTGCTGTCTTTACATGATTTTTACTTTCACGTTTCATTTTTCTCTCCTTTCTGTTAAAAGATTTTTTTAATCTTTGTCAGCTTTCTGTGATTTTCTTCTTATTCTCATATTTTTACTTTATCTTGGATACTTTAGTTTTTTCTATGTGCAGGATTTATTTCTTCCCTGTTGGTTTGATTCTTTTTCAGCATTTCTTCATTCGTCTGGTTTTACTGGCCGAAGCTTTTTGCTCCTGACTTTCTGTTTAAACTGCTCCGGGGTTACAGCAGCAGGAGGATATTAACACTGTGTCAGCTCCAGATCTCAAGCTTAGACAGCTTCGTCTGTGTGCAGCACAGATGATGATGATGATGATGATTTCAGAGATTTGTCAGGACTTCACCTGTTTGACCTCAGAACACCTGAACTGTCTGTGTGCAACCAGAGACCACTGAGCATGTGCAAACGTGAGCCCCCGGAGTGACACGCGCCATGTTCGGTCAAACATGAACACACACACAGGTCACAGCGTACCTGCGTAATAAAGCTCGTCCTCCAGCCTCACTGTAACAGAAACACTGGGTTCAAATATTAGAAAAGTGATGAAGATTATTTGGTAAAAAGCTGCTTCAGAGAAAAATAACGCAGCGTTAACAGCACGGGGCAGAGGACACACACACGCACACACACACGCACACACACACGCACACACACACGCACACACACACACATGGTGTCACTCACACTGAAGGCGGGCTCAACATTAACGAGTTACAGTCAAAATCTCTGCTCATGTCAAAGTTCAAAAAGCCGTCCGGCTGTTAAAATGTGTAACGAGCAGTACAAACGCAGACACCATGCACATAGTTCACTCATACATATGTATGGCTTATTATTATTTTTATCATTGTATATTATTTTCCCCTCTTTACTTTTGCACCTTGTGGTCCAGCTGCCCGATTTCGCTGTGCAAGACAATTACAATAAAACTCTCTAAGTCTAAGTCCCAAACTGCTCCTGAATAAGTCCCGTGGGCTGCAGTCTGGACTCTTGGCTGTGGGGGTCAAAGGTCAAAGGACAGCTGGGATCCTGTCCAATCAGGTGTGCTCCTCAGCCTGCTCCCCTCGGGGATTGGTGATCTCGCCCCGATCATTGATCCTGTACACAGACACGCGTGAGAACAACTGGAATGTGTGTTAGTGTGAGTCGTGTCCTCAGAGTCCGAGCTTCAGGTGAGCTGAGAACACGCTGTCATGCACAGGTGAGGTCATCCAGACGTGTTCCCGCTGAAACAGGCGTACGTGAGGAAAGCTGATGCTTGCCGTTATAATCATCATCATTTCTTTGGTTTTATGCTCATGATTTGTGTCTGTGGTGGAGGTGTGGTCTCAGGTGATGGGGGTGTGGTCTCAGGTGGTGGTGTCAGGTTACAGCAACATGCTGCTGGCTGCTCCTGCAGGAGGAGGAGCAGGGGTGTGTGTGTGTCAGGTTACAGTTTGCTGTGTGGCTGATTGTTGCGATCATGTTCCAGCACACAGATCGATAAACGGTCAGGTGACCTCACAGAGAGTCAATAATGTTGGTGTGACGCTAAATACAGGTGACCTCTGACCTCTGTGAAAAGTCCTGGCTGGTCTTTGATCGTGGTTGTGCTAAAGGTGTGTGTACGCGCGTGCAGGTGGATAAGAGTAACGTGATCTGGAGCTGAAGTCTCGCGGTACTTCCGGCTGAAATGAGCGCTCCTGTCGTCGGGGATATTTCCATATCCATCAATTTTACACCACTGCAAGTAAATGTGTCTGCGCGTGCCCGCCCTGCCAGTGCCGCGGGAGCGCGCAACTGCAGCAGATGAGCGCGGGGAGGGCCGGGGGAGCGTGCACGTTCACACTCACTTCTCTTTAATTTAGCAGAAGGGGAGGAGAGAGAGGGAGAGAGAGGCAGGGAGAGAGTAAGAGAGAGCTCGCGCACAGTCTCGCGGACCGTCGGAGCTTCCGCAGCATCGGACCTGGAAACCAAACCGAACCAGCACCGCTGCCCAGAAAACCCACAGCACCGGAACGCAGCGCCGGGCGCGTGCTCAGGTGAGGAGCAAGAGGAGGAGCGGACCGAGGCCGAAGCCCGAGCGGAGAGGCCGGGGACGGTGCAGCAGAAGCCGGGGCCGTTGCCACGGAAGAGTCGGTGTGAAAGCAGGAGAGGAGCACGGAGGAGCACCTCCGCCTCCGCCGATGGGGTAGAGCCGGCTGGCGTCCGCAGCAGCCCGCAGAGCCTCGGACGGTCCGCGCTCACCTGCCCGCCCCGACCCGCGGGGCCGGTGATGTAGCAGCCGCCCCCTCCCATCGCATCGACCCACCGAGTACCGCCGCCTCCTCCGCCCAGACTCCCACCATGCCTGCGGGGATGAAACCTCTGGAGAAGTTCCTGAAGAAGCAGACCACGGCGCTGACCCGGGCTGGGGGCTTCGTCGGCGGGGTGGCAGATAAAGCCGGCGGCACCGGGGCGTCCCGCCGCAGGGCCAGCCTGTCCCGGGTCGTCCCGTTCTTCAGGGAGACGTCACCGGAGAGCGGCCAGGCTCGCGAGGTGTTCAGGTGAGACAGAGCGGGTTCGTGGGGGATGAGCAGCAGGTGGACCGCGGTTCGTAAAGGGGTCCCAGGACTCCCCGTCTGCAGGTGAACCCGTGATTCAGTCACGTGATCGCAGACACCTTATGTAACCGGCCGGTAACGCTGCGGTTACAGTCAGACCCGCGTTACCTGAGTGTTACCTGCGTGTTTCCGACACCTGTGACATACTCACACTGTTTACCTTTAAATACAAGCCTGCTGTTGTGTTGTTAACTCATGTGAGCTGGATTTATTTACACTGTGAGCCGCAGCTGGCGACAATGGGAAGGAAAAACTCCCTTTTAACAGGAAGAAACCTCCAACAGGCTCAGGGAGGGGCGGGGCCATCTGCTGTGGACCAGCTGAAGGCTTTTCAGTGAGTTTTTAGGACTTCCTGATAATAATGAATCACAGTCGTCCAGCCTGGAAGTAATAAATGCATGAACTAGTTTTTCAGCGTCACTCTGAGACAGGATATTTCTAACTTTAGAGATGTTGCACAAATGGAAGAAAGCAGTCTTACATATTTGTTTAATATGTGCGTTGAAGGACATGTCCTGGTCAAAAATGACTCCAAGGTTCCTCACAGCGTTACTGGAGGCCAAGGTAATGCCATCCAGAGTAAGAATCTGCTTAGATACCATATTTCTAAGCTTTTCAGGGCCGAGTACAATAACCTCAGTTTGATCTGAATTAAGAAGCAGAAAGTTAGCGGCCATCCAGGTCTTTATGTCTTTAAGACATTCCTGCAGTTTAACTCATTGGTGTGTGTTATCTGGCTTCATGGACAGATAGAGCTGGGTGTCATCAGCATAGCAGTGTAAATGTATGCTATGTCTTCTAATGATGCTGCCTAAGGGAAGCATGTATAATGTAAACAGAATTGGTCCTAGCACTGAACCCTGTGGAACTCCATAATTAACCTCAGTGTGTGAAGAGGACTCTCTGTCTGAGTATTAATTCTGTGTGAAACTCTTTGTGCTCGTTGTTTCAGTTTTTCTGAAAAACATCAATTCCTTGATTCAGACTTTAGTTTACATCAGACTGATTCACAGCAGGAACAGCAAAAAGATCACTGACATCAGGAGAGAAGTGAGTGAAAGACTGACATTCGTTGGTTTAGCCGTCAGTAACAGCTGACTCTGACTCTACGCTGCCACGCTGATGTTGATGTGATGGACGATCTGTCCTGCTCCTCGTCAGCTCCGCGTTTTACTCTTGGACTTGTTCCTGGCTTTGCATGATCCATAGTTTATAATAATCCTTCTGTATCTGAGCCTCAGTGCAGCTCCTCACTTCATCCTCTGTGTGAAGCTAGCTGTTTTACCTTCTAATCAAGGTAAACTTCTTCTGATTAGGTGCCTCAGCAGGTGGGTGGGGCTTCTATCCTTTCTATGACATCATCCAGGTGTGCAGTGTATAAAACTGATAGTGTTTCCAGCAGTCTGAGCTCCCAGTGATTACTGTTCACACACTGAGCTCATTACTGGAAACGTAATAGTTAATACAGGCGGGTCTTAAAGAGACAGGAGCTAAAACGGCTTGTTTCAGCCGGCGATGAGCTGAGGGCCGGTTTAGGGTGAATGAGGATTGTTTTGAATCATGCAAAGCTGACGTCCTCAGAGGTCTCGTCAACTTTATCGACTCAGTGACGACTCTGATTAAATAAGACATTCAGATTCAACCCCAAAACGAAACCACCACACACACTCTTCAATAAATCTGCAGCAGAGACAAACTCTGACGTTTGACCTTTGACCCCCCCACAGCCCTGACAGTGAGGACCCGCCCTCCTGGCCCTCAGCCACAGGGACCGGTGTAGTGACGGCCCCCAGCAGTGCTAATGGCTCCGGCTCTGGTTCGGGGTCCGGTTCTGGTTCTGGAGGAGGAGACGTCCGCAGCCCGTCTCTGTCCAGTGACGAGCAGAGCTCTGAGGCGAGCCTCATCACGGATGGGGGAGGAGGAGGAGGGGGGACACCCGTTCATGCCGATACCCCGGAAAACCTGACGCTCGCCGTGCTGGACAGCGTGGTGGGAAAACGCTTCGGACACTGCAAAGGTAAGAAGTGAGATTCACGAGCCCGGCTCACGTGTGACCCCAGGAAGTCTGAAGGTCCAGTTCTGGATCTCTAAGGGACTGAACGTCTCTGTGAGTGATGGAAGTGTGGAGCAGCAGGTCGGCAGGCGGACGGCACGCTCGCGCCCACAGGCCACTGCGACCGTGCCGTCAGTGAGCACGCTCAGTGTGCTGATTGGTCAGACGTCCACGTTCACATCTGACCAAACAAACGGCACCAGAGTTCAGTCAGTGCAGGCCTCTGTTTGTACCACGACCTGTTTTATACTGTGTGTGTTTCTGAGGCTCCTCAGCCTCCAGCAGGTGTGTGTGTGTGTGTGTGTGTGTGTGTGTGTGTGTGTGTGTGTGTGTGTGTGTGTGTGTGTGTGCGCGTGCGTGTGTGATGTAAACGTGTCGCTTCCGAAGCCTCTGGTCTCCTGGAGAAAAGAGCGCTGCAGCGGCGAGAGACTGCAGTTACTCTGAGAGAGAAAATCTGCTGTAGGATGGAGATCGGGCCGAGTCGGCTTCCTGCAGGAGGATTTTCATTTTTACAGCTCATATCACACAGACCGCAGCCTCAGCGCGGGGTGTGAGTATGTGTGTGAGTGTGTGTGTGAGTGTGTGTGTGTCTGTGTGTGAGTGTGTGTGTTCAGCTCCAGCGGTTACATAATCACTGCCGTCCTCTTTCAGAAACGCAGCCTGCTTATTACAGCTGAAGTGGGTGTGCAGGCATGCGTATGTGTTCCTGCAGGAATGTTTGCCTTCATGCTTGTGTCTGTGTGTGTGTGTGTGTGTGTGTGTGTTGTGTGTGTGTGTGTGTGTGTGTGTGTGTGTGTCTGTGTGTGTGTGTGTGTGTGTGTGTGTGTGTGTGTGTGTGTCTGTGTGTGTGTGTGCTGTTTTCTGCTGCAGACTTTTTGCATTTCTGCTTTTTCACAGATTAGAAAATAAAAAAGATTCAAAACTTTCATAAAAATATCAAATGCACTTAAACATTGTAACAATTTAAAAATCTGCAATAAGACATCAAATGTTTTAAAATCGTAATTAAGAAAAATCCAGAAAAATCATTAAAATAAAAACAACCAGAATTCAAATATTGAGTAAAAAACTTTATTTCGTGCCATTTTGTAATTTTAGAAACACAGAAAATAAAGCTGAACGTGTCCTGATGAGTAAAGCTTTGATGTTTCATGCTGTGGAGCTTCTGCTCAGCAACACTGAAGCGATCACCGAGCGACGTCTTTATTATGTTCTGTTTCTATAATAAAGGCCAAAGAACAGACGTGTCTGTAGCTTCCTGCTGCTCGGAGGATCCGGATGGTCGGCTCGCTCCGTGCGTTATGTAAGCGCTCGGCGTTACGCTGCAGAAACTAGAGAAAAACTAGAGAATTTTCACGTGTTTCAAGGTAAAATATCTTGTATTAAGTGAAAAAATCTGCCAATGAAACAAGTGAAAATTCTCTAGTTTTTCTCTAGTTTCAAGATTCACTGTCTTGAAACAAGTTCCTTTATCTTACTGATGCTTTGTAGCTGGTTTAGTCTTATTTTAACTGTAATGAGATAATTTCGATTAGAAATAAGACAAATATACTTGGTAAGATTTTGAGTTCTTGCAGTGTAATAAGCTCTTCACAGTTTGAGCTGTGAGCTCCATTTTCCTCAAACGAGTCATTTGTTCACACGAGTGAAGACATCAGAGCTGCTGAGGACATGAAGACCTTCACACGTTTTAATCACAGCTCAGTTTCAGTTACACGGCTCTGCAAAATAATGTTCTGCATCTGCACGCGACGAGTTTGGTAAATGCGACGTGTCTCAGGCTGAATCAGGAAACGTATCAGCAGATTGAATCTGAGTCTGGGCAGTGATGCTTTATTGTGAACAAGCTCCACTTCCTGTTATCAGCTGTTAGAGGATCAAACTGAAATAATCTCACAGATTGAGCGTTTGTGTCCATCACCACTTGAAACCGTATTAATAATAATAATGATGGATTGCATTTATACAGCGCTTTACATTTCCACTATTCATTCACTCTCACATTCACACACTGGTGGAGGCTACAGGTGCAGCCACAGCTGCCCTGGGGCAGACTGACAGAAGCGAGGCTGCCATATCGCGCCATCGGCCCCTCTGGCCAACACCAGTAGGCGGCAGGTGAAGTGTCTTGCCCAAGGACACAACGACCAGGACGGAGAGAGCAGGGGGATCGAACCGGCGACCTTCCGGTTACAGATGAGCTTCCCAACCCCTGAGCCACGGTCGCCCCTTAAATAATAATAATAATAATTATTATTATTATTAACGTGCTGTGTGTGTTCACACGCTCACCTTAATCTGAACCAACATCTGCTTTGTGGAAGATTTCAAAGATTTTCTGCAGAATTACAGAAAATTCTGGATTTAATTCAGGGTTTTGTTCCCTGCAGGTGGGTCTGTGTGGCACAGTGTGTGTGTCTGTGTGTGTGTGTGTGTGAGACCCAGCGGCTGAGTGGAGCAGCATTTGCTGTGATGGATGCACGCAGCGCTCCAAAGGTCTGTGATTAGCAGCTGTTTGTTGTCCCAGCAGATTAGCGGCCCGTCTGTGGACGCAGGTTTAATGCGGCGGGTTTGTGTCGGAGCAGAGACGCGAGGCGGCTGCGTTTCTCTCTGAGATGAGGAATAAAAGCTGGGCTTGCCCTCAGTAGTGTCGCAGCTCTGCAGGATTCAACTCCTGTCACTGTGTTTCTGGTCGCTCTGCAGGACTACAAATATGGAGAGGCAGTCATTTACAAACTACAAACCCAGCAGGTCTGAGTGTAATTTAACAAAACACTGACAAAATCATCAGAAGCAAAGATGAAGATGTTTTTTCTCAGGCTGTGAACAGTTTATGGATCCTTATTAAAGCGAAGCTTCAGAATGTCTGTGGCGTTAACCGAGTCCTGTGGTGAGCTCAGAGGTCAGAGGGTGTCGGGCAGGTGAGCTGCAGCGGAGCGACGAGTCTGCAGCTGGAAATCACTGCTTCATATTTAACACTGCAGAGCTTCAGCCCGTCAGCCTGACCCACATCCAGCCTTCACTGCTCGCACGCACACACACACACACACACACACACACACACACACACACACACACACACACACACACACACACACACACGCTCGCTCGCTCAGGAAGTTCGGCTGGTTTGAGACGGTGTTCGTTGTGTTTTGCGCCGCGATGCGTGCTCACCTTTCTGGTTTTACCTGCTCGTAACACGCACGCACACCTGCATGTTTCAGACGTCACACACTTTGACGTGTTGCCAAAACCGTTGATTGAGAAACAAAAATCTGGATTTCAGATTCCTTCACTCTGCTCATGTGACCTGTTTATGGGAAAGCTGGGGTTTCCTTCATGAACACTGGGATTTTTGAACGCTCTGCTAAAGCGGACTGACTTTACTGCTGAAGTGCAGCAGAGTGGCTTTGCATGATCTTCATAATAATCCTTGTCTGGCTCCTCCCACTGCACACTCGTGTGTTTGATGGGGATGGATGGAGGCGCTGCTCGTGTTTAACGTTGGAGGGCGACCCTGTGAGAAAGTTTAACCATGAATCACCATCAAGTATTCAGGAGCGCTCGCACCTCTGATCACTGACCAATGACTGTGACCAGTCAGAGAGGCTGACGGGGGCGTGGTCCCCCACAGGGCTGCTTCAAACAGACAGAAAAACTCAAACTGACTTCAGGTCAGTTATGTTGGACCACAGACTGTATATAAAAGATGTATGCAGTACCATGATGCCAGCGTGCTGGTCACGAACTTGTGTTTACATCAGTTTGAACGTTTGCTGCCTGGTTTGGAGACGTCGGAGTCGAGGGCAGCATAGAGGTGAGCAATAACAGTGACGTCACTTCCTGTTGTGTACGAGCGACAGATCGAGCCCGGCACCTGCTGCAGGTACAGAACAACTTTGTTCCCCGAGCGGTGTTTCTAAATCCGTTTATCTGTTTTAGTTCCCTCAGCGCTCCCTCTGTGCTTTGGCCCTGGTTCATGCTGCGTGTCTCCGCTGTTGTTGAATACTTCCAGCTTTGCCTGTTGCGTTCGCCGTTTAATTCCTGTTTCCATGTCTGGATTATTTTGTCCTCGGCTTTACAGTCGCAGGATTTGGAGCCTGTGATTTTTATGAAGACTGTTGGTGGCCTCAGGCCCCCGTAAAATGATCACAGGTCAGCGTCCCCTGAAGTGATGTAAACATGAATGTGTGTGTGTGCAGACTGGGGCTGTGACTAGGGGTGGGTTTTTATAATCGGTTTATCGATTAAAATCGATTCTGGCTTGGATAACAGAAAATCGATTCATTAAAATCCTGAATCGATTTTTTAATATCAATTTATTTTGCCCGAAATGCCAGAATCTCAGGTGAAAGATCAAAATTTCAACAACCACCAAACAGCTAAGACAGTAAATGAGAGCAGGTACAGGCTTCTGCACAGAGACGTAAACACACAGCGCAGACCTGAGAATCAGAATCAGTGAGATGTCGCCTTTCTCACGGTCGGGGCTGAAAGCCGACAGCTCGCTGACTCCGATGTGTCGGCGGGTCGAGCTTTGTGTTCACGCCCTTTTTGTGCTGATTCTGAAGCTGTTAGTTTGATCTCTCTCCAAACAACATTGACCGAACCAGCAGCAAAAGAAGATCCAAACTACGCTTCACATAAACACTTTTGCTGTTTTGCTGCCACCAGGATAAAATCACACTTCATGCACAGCTCTCTCTCTCTCTCTCTCTCTCTCTCTCTCTCTCTCTCTCTCTCTCTCTCTCTCTCTCTCTCTCTCTCTCTCTCTCTCTCTCTCTCTCTGTTTTCTTCATTATTCGCTTGCTTGTTACGCACAAGTCTACCGTTGTTTACAGCCTGTCGGCCGCTGTTTTTTTTTCCCTTTTACATTCTTCCGAAAAGAAAACCTAATTTCTGCTGTTCAATACTGAACAAATTTAAACTTTTTAAAATTATTCAAAATGCAAAACGCCGTGTCTCTAATAAAACCGCTGTAACTTCAGAGGTAACGTTCATATGTTGATTAATTGTTTTCTTTCGTTTTTGATCGACTGCAGAATATTTTTATAAAATCCAGGCCAGGAAAATCTCCTTCATGTTTTTCTGTTTTATCCTCAGCTGCTTTGACACAAAGGCCTCTGCTGTGATGCTCACACCTTTGATAAAGTCTTGTGTGTGTCAGCTTCCTTTTTATAGATACAAAAATATATAAATGTGCTGATCTGAATTATAATATTTCTGACTGTCAAAATTTCCCAGATTTAAATCGAATCGTGGATCGAATCGATTCGGGACCTTGTGAATCGGAATTGAATCGATTCTAGAAATCAGTGACGATACCCAGCCCTAGCTGTGACGCTGGTCTAGATAATCCTGGTTCAACGTTCAGCCTTTCTTCACACCCACAGCGATGACTGACGGACTAACGTGTGTGTCGGGCTGGGAAGATTTGAAAAAACACTTACCTGTGCGTACCTGCCGCGTACACGCCTCTCATTAATGACATCACGTGCTGTGATTGGCTCCTGGGGCTTTAAGCACTCGTTGTATTTTTTCATATATAAAGCATCAGCAGGGAGTGATCGGAGATCACAAAGAGCTACAAGCTGCTGCTGCGTTGTTTACAGGTGAGACTCCGCCCCCTGAGGGTGCCGCATCATCGCACTTGAAACATAAAAGCAGAAAACTCGTCAGCTTCACCGTTTTTAAATAAAGCTGTGGGAAAGCATGAGCCAGCGGTCGCTATGGAGACATGCGTCTGCTACCCCATAATATTATCATAGTGTGGGTGTGTGTAAACATCGGGCTCACAGGTAACACAGAAAGATGACAAGTTTCACGAAAGAGGAACACACACACACACACACACACACAAACAGACACACACACAGACACAGACACACACACAGACAGACACACAGACACACACACAGACACACACACACACACAGACACACACAAACAGACAGACACACACAGACACACAAACAGACAGACACACACAGACAGACACACACACACACACACAGACAGACAGACACACAGACACACAAACAGACACACACACACACACACACACACACACAGGCCTGTTGGGGCAGGTATTCAGGCGTGTTACTCTCAGACGAAGAATGTAAACACCAATTTCGAGCGAGCTTCATTTTCGTTGCATTTTGTGCGTTCACGCCTCTCTTTGTCTCTTTGTGAGGACTTTGTGCAAAGCGAGGACCTCGGCTGCCGTCCTGACTTGTTGCTGTCGGCCCGTCTGAGGCTCAGGTTAGCGTCACGCTCCTGTGGACACATGGTTCCTACAGCGTCCCCACAAATACAAAGTTTGGTCACTGTGTGTGTGTGTGTGTGTGTGTGTGTGTGTGTGTGTGTGTGTGTGTGTGTGTGGTGGACTTTTCAGCGGTTTTATTGGCAGCTGAGCCCAAAACAGAAACTTTAAAGCCTCGTAGTTTTATTCTGGGCTACAGCCAGAACACATTTACATGCTTCGGATGTTCTCACGCTCCGTGTCGTCGTCTTCTGTTTTGTCAGGAATGAGCCCGTGGACAGGGACGGGCTGTTGTACACAAACCTCCTCAGTAAAGACTGAAACAAACATATTTGATGGTTTGATTAGAATCCAGTGCTCAGAGGCAGAGACGCTCAGCTGTGCGTCTGAAGGCTCTGCCTGCAGATGACTGAAGAATCCGTGTTGGCAGACGTCGACTGACATCACGTATTAGCTTTGTTGTACTGGGATCAGTGGTGTGACTCCATATGGGCCTGGTGGTTTGATGAGCAGCAGGAGGAGAGCTGATGGGCACAGAGGAGGCTCAGGTGTGTTTTGGCTCTTTCACCTGCACAGAAACCGAAAGGTTTATCTGACAGAAAGGAAAACCCCGCAGCGTCACATGACCTCCTGAAACAACCATGTGGCGTGTTGGTGGAGCTGAGCACAGCTGCTGGGTTATCTAAGAGTCTGTAATAAGAATAATTATGCAGCAGCCAGTCAGTCATACAAACACAAACAGAAGAAAAGCTCTGAGTGGGAGGAGTTTGGTTTCTCCACTACAAACGCAAAAGAAGCTTTTACCTTCCTCCTCCTCGTCTTCCTCGACCCCTCAGAGTCGCAGGTTTCCTCGTTTTAGGAGTGTGTGTGTGTGTGTCTGTGTGTGTGTCTGTGTGTGTGTGCAGATAACATAAGAGGCTCTTTAGCACCTGTTCACATAGCAACCAGCTCTCAGTAAGACATTTGGAGAAGAGGAGTGGGAGGCAGAGAGAGGAAGAGTGAGAGCCAGGCGGTGGGAGGGAGAAACACAAAGAGACTGAGGCTTCAAACTTCTCCGCACAAAAACACAATTTCATCTCAGTGAGAGCGAGGCAGACAGGATGGACCCCTGACCTCTGACCTCTGACCCAAAGCTGAAGCATATAAAATAAAACTGAGCACAGAAACAGCTGCAGTAAACATCTGTATGTATGCATATGGAGTGTAAATGACCAACCCACATGACGGCATGATGCTGAACATGATGCTGCAGTGTGTGTTTTGTGCTCGCCATCAGCGATGCTGTGCTCACCGTGCGTGGCGTGCTCGCCTGTTCTCCATCATGGAGTTTGCTCGCACAGTTGGAGGTCTGGATGTTTGAAAAGGTTTTGATCTGAAATGCAAACTGAGAAAAACTCTGCGACACAGACGAGCCGTCTGTGTCACAGAGTTCAGTCTGGATTCAGAGGAACAGGAAGTGCTTCTCACCGTCTGCTCCACATGTGTGAGGAGGTGAGGACAGAAACCTCAGAGCAGTTGGATAATAGGCAGAAGGTGGATGATGGATGTTGGTTGGATGATAGTCGGATGGATGTTGGTTGGATGTTGGTTGGTTGGATGATGGATGGATGGATGGATGGATGTTGGTTGGATGGATGATGGATGGATGTTGGTTGGATGGATGGATGATGGATGGATGGATGATGGATGTTGGTTGGATGGATGGATGATGGATGGATGTTGGTTGGTTGGATGATGGATGGATGTTGGTTGGATGGATGATGGATGGATGGATGGATGGATGTTGGTTGGTTGGATGATGGATGGATGATGGATGTTGGTTGGATGGATGGATGGATGATGGATGGATGGATGTTGGTTGGATGGATGGATGATGGATGGATGGATGGATGATGGATGGATGGATGGATGGATGTTGGTTGGATGGATGGATGATGGATGTTGGATGGATGGATGATGGATGTTGGTTGGTTGGATGATGGATGGATGTTGGTTGGATGGATGGATGTTGGATGGATGGATGATGGATGGATGATGGATGTTGGATGGATGGATGGATGATGGATGGATGTTGGTTGGATGGATGGATGGATGATGGATGTTGGTTGGATGGATGGAGGATGGATGTTGGTTGGATGGATGATGATTGGATGATAGTTGGATGGATGTTAGTTGGATGATGGTTGGATGTTGGTTGGATAGATGATGGATGGCTGTTGGGTGGATGGATGGTTGGATGATGGTGCACAGTCATTGCTGCACCCCTGCAGTCATTTTGTCGAACACGTATCGCTTTCGTGCCGTCACCGTTTCATCCTCGACGCTGTGATTTCTGTGCTCTCTCTCTCGCCTCCTCTCTCTCTCTCTCCTGTGGGCGTTTGGGTTCGGCTGCTCTCTCTCGCTCTCCTCCCACGTTCACACTCTCTGTGTTCTCGCCATCGCTCTGCTACCCCGTGATCTGCGCTGCACATGCTCCACGCCGTTGAATAATCAGAGTAATGAGTACAGGTTTCAGCTTCAGTGCGGCACTGCCGTGTGTCCCGTGTAAAAAGTCATTTATGTGCGTGTCAGCTGACATGAAAGATAAGCGCCACCTACCCCCCCTTTAAATCTGGGACATACAGCTGTTATAGAGGCGGGGCCAGGGCGTTACAAACTGGAACTGAATAAACTGAACTCGGATCAGCCCTGTGTTAATTCCACCTCTTCTGTCCGAAACAAGCTGTTCTTGCTCCTCCTCCTCTTCACCAAACTCTCCTCTGATTGGCTGCCCATCAGTGTGCTTCCTGTTTGCCCACTTTCATCAATGTTTTAATGCAAATATGTTTCAGATACTCTGAGAATCACTGAAATAAGTTCTTGTTTTATTCTCGATGTTTGTCTCTGGAAACATCTGGAAGCTTATTTCACATTTTTAAAAAATCAATTAATGAATTAAAAATGGACATTATGTTGCAAACACAATAATCACATTATTGATCAGTGTTTAACATGAATGTATCATTTTGAGCTGACGTGTTACATGGAGTACTCCTGTTAGTACTGCAGCTGATTACTTCAGTCAAACTTCCATCATCGGTGGATTATTGATCGGTGATCAGTAGTAAGCATGAAGCATCCTGTTTCGTTTTTTTTCCTCTCTCACATTTCCCTCTTCATCCTCCTACTGTCGACAACGTGGTGTCGCTATGGCAACCGCCTGCAGAGAGGCGGATCGCCACAGGCCACGCCCACTGCAGCATGCTTGTCACACACACAGCAGTGTATTTTTGGAGATGTGACCACAGGTTTTGGCTGTTTCAGCAGCTTTAATTACAGCTGTAACTGCAGCAGCTGCTTCACCTCCACACTCACACACACACCCTCCTTTTCTGTGCGTGTGTGTGTGTGTGCGTGCGTGTGTGTGCGTGTGTGTGCGTGCGTGTGTGTGCGTGCGTGTGTGTGTGTGCGTGTGTGTGTGTGCGTGTGTGTGTGTGCTGAAATCTCTGTGCAGCAGACTGGAGACGAGCTAAATGTAGGCCACGAGGACGTGTTAGCCTCAGAGCGGCTCGCTCAGAAACCAGACATAAAGATTTATTCATATGTATCTGTTTCACACACACATGAGTGTCACAGATAATAAAAATATCCACGTCTGTGTTTCCTCCAGCTCACTAAATCAAAGCGAGCGTGATGACATTATGATTATTATCAGAGTTCTGCAGCAGAGTTTCATATGCGCCTCTCCAGCCGTCGGATCCATCTGTGCAACGTGTGACGGTTCGAAGCAGTAGAAATGTTTCACAAACAAGTAAAGAAACATAAATGTAAAGCAGTCGCTCGGAGGGCCGCTGACCAGCGCAGCGTCACGATTCTCATCACGTCGATCAGATTTTCATGTGAGACGAGGTACCGCTACCTCGCACTCGCGACGCTTTTCTGACCTGATCGATGGTCCAAAGTTCCTGTCGGGAGCGCGTTCAGATTCGGTTTGAGTCACAGTTTAGACATCTGTTAGTTTTACTCTAAACCTAAAGTGTTTTTAGCTCCGCACGTATGAAATGTGTGCGCAGACAGATCACCAGCACGTCTAACTGACTGGACAACCAGATCACCTCTGATTGGATCACTTCCAAACCTGTCTCTGATTGGATCTGGTTGTCATCGCTGTGTTTCCCTTTATGTTTTTATTATTTATCGTTGTTTTTGTTTGGAAAAAACGTTTGTTGATGAAAAGACAAAAATGATAAGAACACTCATTGGTTACGTCAACTCGTGATGTCATCCCCCTGTTAAAAATGCAGCTGTCCATAAAAGCTGGACGCAGGTCTAAAAATTCGATGCCTTAAACCTGCGATCTGTCTGACGTCCAGCAGGGGGCGACTCCTGAGAGTTCCTCTGGATTAGCATTGCTGCACACGGCGTCTACCTCAAACCCGTTTCCCTCAGCCCCGCCCCCGTGACGTTGGTCGGGCCTCTGAGCGTGTGTGCGGATGTCGTGCTTCTCTCCTGGCTGCAGGCCTGTGTTGTGTTCAGGGACAGTCTGTACAGATAATCTCTGTGTGTTTGTGTCTCTGTGCAGAAACGCTCCTGGATGACTTTATGTTGACACATCCCATCTTCCTGGCGGCGGACAGGCTCCAGCAGGTCCTGCTGCAGCAGTATCCTTCACGCGCTCGCAGGCATGCGTGCCTGGCCGTCGAGCGGTCGCCTCGCAGCGTTATCTGCTGCGGGTTCTGCAGGTTTGTGTCTGAACAGCTCCGGTGTTGTTTTGTTTCGTTTCTGCAGCGTTCCCAAGTTGTTGGCATTCCAGTGACGGGAATGGGAAGTTTTCTGCTTCAGTGGAAAAACAAAACCTGGCTGGCAGACTTCCATGAAACCTCCATGATGTCATTGTTTTACCCATGATGACCTCTGACCTCAGCGGTTTTATCACCACGCCTTTGAGTTTGTAGATCCCAGGAACGGACGAATCGTGCTGTGACGCCTTTACAGATATCAGCTGTGATTCTGTCACCAGAGGACAAACCTACGCTTCGAGTGCTGCTGACCAATCACGTTTCAGCAGGTTAACGGTCAGCGCTCAGAACAGGAAGTCCTGAAAACCCGTGGGCGTACACACAGGAAGAGACCGTCATCACCGACTGAACTACCTCAATCTCCTCAGCCACTGAGCGCGCTCTGTAGCATCCAACAGGAACAAGACTCAGACCTGAAACTGATCTCAGGTCAGCTGAGCAGGACGCTCACATCTCATCTTCACCGTCAGCTCTTCGTCCTCTAACCCAAAAATGAATAAAGAGCACGTTTAATGATCGGTGCAGCAGCTCGACGCTCGCAGTGCAGAAAAGCAGATTTCTGCTGCAGCCGCAGATCTGCCACAGAGAGCGATGAAGAGCTCAGAGGAAGAGGAGCAGAGGGGGGTGTGGCCGAAAGAAGAAAGGGAAGGACAGGCGGAGAGAGAGCTCCATGTTCAAGAACACGAGACGTTCAGGGACTCGTTCAGGAAGGGGTGAAGGGATCAGACGGGGGGCCGGGCACATTTAGCCTTCTTCGTGGACAGATCCGTGATCAGAGAAATGGCGCTCGTCAGGCCTTCAGTCTCGCCGCGTTGAACAGTCGTGATGATTCACCACGAGCGTCGCTCACAGCTCAGCTGCTTTTAACTTTTCTCAGCTCTGCACTTCCTGTGTGCATTCCCAGGGGATCATGGGAACTGTAGTTCTGTTTTCATAAAGAGGATAAATAAACAAAAAGCAGCATCATCGGCCAATCAGAGGAGAGGAAAAAAAGAGTCTGTGTGAGGCAGATGTTTGTGTGTGTGGTGATATGTGGGTCATCATGGCGGCGTCTCCAAGCTGCAGCTCTGTGAAGCTGAAACAGCTGATTATGGGTTTGTGCTGGCAGCTGTTTGTTTGTGACGACAACAACAATCACACCTGTAAGATTTGGTTTCAGAGCGAAGCTTCAGGCGAACGCCACGAATGTGTTTCCTCCTTAACTTGACTTTTCCAGATTCAGCCTGGAGGGAGATGGAGGAGGGAAGGAGGGGGAGGCGGAGGGGTGGAGGAGAGAGGGAGGAGGGAGAGGAAGAGGAGGGGAGAGGGACGGAGAGATGGAGGGAGCGATGGACGGAGC